>NC_092341.1:19715000-19837500 GCF_046630445.1 Rutidosis leptorrhynchoides | reverse complement strand
TTCATATATTGTTGTACAATGTACCATGACACGACATGATAGTATAATACATAAGCTTGATATTTGTGCCACTGGTGATTACAAATCTTGACAAGCTGCAGCGATTGATGATTATTATTTCTATTAATATTTCGGGTTGTCCACATTTATTATTTATAGCTTTTGGCATTGCCATTTTGCTTATATATATATATATATATATATATATATATATATATATATATATATATATATATATATATATAGTGGTAGGATCAAGAGGGAAGTAAACAAGCGGGGGGAAGCAAAAACTTTTTTTTCTTTTCGTTTTTTGAAAAAACTTTGTTCACGAACATTATAGATGAGATGAAGATATGAACATTTAGTAGAGACACTTTGTAATAAAAGTTTTTATTTTGGCGGGAAAACGCTCGAAGAAGCAATATATAAAAATTATCGTGTTTTTTCGAGCGTATGTTGAGGTTTTAGCTATTGGGGTTTAGATATTAGGGTTTAGATATTAGGGTTTATAGGGTTTTGATATTAGGGTTTAGAAATTTAGGGTTTAGGGTTTAGATTTAGGGTTTAGATTTAGGATTTAGATTGAGTTTTTAACACGAACGGTTTAGAGTTTAGGGTTTAGGGTTTAGGGTTTGATGTTTTGGGTTTATGGAATAAACTCAAAACACCAAACCCTAAACCCTAAACTCTAAATCGGGCTAAATTTTACTTCACAAAACATGAAAAAAAGCGTTCATATTCTTCACGAACAATATTATCTTGAATGTTATTTTTGTCGATCGTTTTTCCCCCTAAAATATAACATTCATCACGAAGTGTCTCTTCTAAATGTTCATATTTTTGTGTGATCTTGATGCCGGAAAAAAATTCCAAAAAAAAAGAAAAAAAAAAAAATTTGCTTCCCCCCGCGTCCCCCGATTAGTTACTTCCCCATTGATCCTGCCCATATATATATATATATATATATATATATATATATATATATATATATATATATATATATATATATATATATATATGTATTGTTATGGATCATGAAAAATATATGAAATAATCATTCTATCATGGTATCAGAGGTATGCGTAATCTAGACTAAAAATCCACAAACTCTTCAATCCTTGTTCGGTACCTCCCTCACTGCCGCATCAACTCACTGAAATTTCTCAAGCATAATTCCACCACCGATTGCATCAACCAATTGTATGCAAACATTGCCTTTCTTTTTTCAATTGCACATTGCATATATATTATTTGCTTCCACACATTTGTTATTCACTGAAATAAAAACCCTTGTTATAACCTCAGGCACATGTGCATTTCCTTTTTGTTAAACCTATATAATTTGGTTATATGGTGAACGAATCCATTGAAGAAATTTGCAATCTATTTTTTTTATAGCATATAAATCTACTTGAAGAATCTGCCGTCAATCAATTTTAATTTTTTTTTGCTCTAACCCCTTTAATTGTTTGATACGATGAACCAACCTACTCAATTGAGGCCTCACAAGCTCATCTTCTGAATGTAATACGGGCCTAACAGATATATATGGCCCAACATTGTTTATTTTTCCCTTATTCGGCCCAGAGAATTGTTCAGGGCCAAACTCATTCCATTGTACGTGGAAATATTGATGGGACAAATTTTGTTGGCCAACACGTACAGGAAGGATCTACTGCACACTACGCCACATCTACACAGATTTTTGGGCTTCATTGCAAGTCCTGGTCGCAACTTTAGGGATGGAGATTGGACCATGGATACAAATGTATCATCTCATCTTACATCTTTGTAAATAATCTAAGTAGTGTTTTTAATAATTGCATTTTTTTCATCTGTTGTTGTTAGTGATGGGACACACATCGTGGATGACTAACACCGGCAATAGCACTTTGCCATCTGCGCATCGACCCCTACACTTACATAATGTCCTAGTCACACCATATATCATTAAAACCCAATTAATAGAATTTGACGAATTTGATTTTTCAATAAAAGATTATTTAACTCATCAGCTACTCCTCCTATGTGATAGCACCGATGACTTGTACCCGATCACGAAACCCATCTCTCAACCCGTCTACCAAGCTCTTCTCACCACTTCCACAACGTGGCACCAACGACATGGACATCCAGGAAGTGAAGTGCTACGTTGTCTTATATCTACTCATTTCATTCGTTGTAGTAACACGAAGTCTCCCTTACTTTGCCATGCTTGTCAGCTTGGCAAGCATGTGAGACTTCTTTTTTCTCTTTCTAATTCTATTGTTAAGTCTAGTTTTGATATTGTTCACTCAGACTTGTGGACTTCCCCACTTCCAAGTCTTTGCGACATTAGATATTATGTTCTATTTTTGGATCACTTTTCGCACTATCTTTGGGTATATCCTATATATATATATATATATATATATATATATATATATATATATATATATATATATATATATATATATATATATATATATATATATATATATATATATATATATATATATATATATATATATATACTCGCATTCCAATGTGACCATGGAGGTAAATTCGATAATAATTCTATTCACAAATTGTTTCAATCAACTAGAATTCATATCCGATTCTCGTGTCCTCAAACATGTGTTGAAAATCCGAGCGTATGACATGAACTATAAATAACCTTATCCAGACTATTCTTTTCAAACCCATCTACCTCCGCATCTACACCTGGTAACCGACATTAACAAGATGCATATAGAATATCCCTATCATTCCGGGACATCCTTCGGACATGATAAATTCGAAGTACTAAAGCATCCGCTACAACGGATGGGGTTTGTTGGGCCCAATAGATCTATCTTTAGGATTCGCGTCAATTAGTAGACTCGTTTACTAATTCTTAGGCTACCAAGCAAAAAAGGGCATATTCGGCTTCGATCATTCAACCATAGAAAGTAGTTTCACGTACTTGTGTCTATTTTGTAAAACATTTATAAAGCTGCATGTATTCTCATCCCAAAAATATTAGATTTTAAAAGTGGGACTATAACTCACTTTCACATATTTTTACTTTGCCGGAAATAAGACTTGGTCACTGGTCGATTCACGAACCTATAACAAATATATACATATATATCAAAGTATGATCGAAAAATATTCACAACATTTTTATTACGTTTTAATGATTTAAGTTTGTTAAGTTAATAGTCCAACGTTAGTAATATACAACTAGTTGTCCACAGTTAGTAGTACATAAATAAATCAATATATACTATCTCAAATCAATCCACGACCCGGTGTATACAAGTCTCAGGCTAGATCACAACTCAAAGTATATATATTATTTTGGAATCAACCTCAACCCTGTATAGCGAACTCGAGCATTACAGCATATAGAGTGTCTGTGGTTGTTCCAAATAATATATATATATATATATATATATATATATATATATATATATATATATATATATATATATATATATATATATATATATATATATATATATATATATATATATATATATATATGACGTCGATATGATATGTCAAAACATTGTATACGAGTCTATAGTATCTCAAGATTACATAATATATGTTAGAATATATGTATAATACAATATAAGTTAGTTAAGTTATGGTTAGTTGTGATGACCCGAAAATTTCTGACCAAATTTAAACTTAATCTTTGTATGATTAACATTTCCGACACGATAAGCAAAGTCTGTAAAACTGAATCTCAAAATTTTTGAACTACTTTCATATATTCAAATACCTTTCAGTTATTCTTGACGATTCGCGAACAATTATATGTATATAGATACATATATATATATATATATATATATATATATACTATAACTTGAAAACGTAACAATGTATTAATTGTTTGATACCGTACATTAAACTTATTGGTTTAAATATTTATTTGAATATATATGATAAGTTGGAATATTAATTATATGAATAACTTGCGACGTATATTTAAAACGTGTTTATGAATGTTGAAAATATATATTAACTTGGTCATAAAACGATTTGTTATTATATATATATTAACAAATAGCGAGACAATGATTTATAGAAGTAAATGACCAAAACACTCGAAAGTTTAAGATACACTTGGAATGATATAGTTTATTGATAATTTAAGACTATATTTTGACAAAGGTACGAGTCAAAAAACGTAAATTGCGAGTTTTCTAAGCGTACGAAAATGCGTTCGAGAAACCGGAACCGGGACATAAGTCGAGTGACAACGTACGAGTCATCAGAACGAAAATTACAAGTCAACTATGCACATGAATTTAATATAATATATAATTAATTATTTAAATTATATATATTATAAAATAATATGTCGACAAACAAGAAAATAAAAACATTTTGAGCTGGATCAGGCGGCCATGCGATCGCATGGAAAATACACTAAAAACCCATGCGATCGCATGGGCATCAGATTCCAAAAAGTTGCCTATAAAAGTCCAGTTTCTCCTCAAGTTTTGTTTACACATACTACTCCTTCTGTAATATTATTATTATTTATTATTTATATTAATATTATTAATATTATTATTATTATTATTATTATTATTAAGATTATTATTATTATTTATTTTATTATTATTGGTAGTATTATTATTATTACTAATTATATCACTTAAAATACTACGACGAGGTCATGAACGTGTCATTTTCAAAATGGGTTTTCAAGCGGGATAGAGCTAAGGAAACTATGGGTTATTACTAAGGAGGTTTTGGGTATTGTTCAAGTGTTTTGCTCGTGAGTCAAACTAGTATTTATCATTTCCGTTGCGTCTACGTACTTTTCTACAATATTGAATCACAATATTGATACGTAAGCATTTATATCTTATCTATTATATATTAATAGTGTATCCCTGACTAGTGCTCGAGTATATAGGATTATGCATGCTAGTACGATTAATTTTGTCGTTAAATAGTTTATAATAGATCACGAATTTAATACATATATTACTGATATAAGGTATATGATATGCATGTTTTTGGAAAGCTGGCGAAAAATCAATAACTTTTCATTTAGAGATCGCGTAATTTCGATGAACGAATTAAAAGATATGGACAATTGAATTATGATTAACATTAATTGAAATTGCTTTTGAATCTGCAATTGATATTTAAACAACTTGTTTATAAGATTGATAATTTGGATTTTCAAATATTACTAATCGAGTAAATGAATTTCTATGTAAGACACGTCTCGATTTGTTGAACAATTGTCAAAATTGACTGTTTTATCATATTTTAAAGCTTTATAAAACTATAGTCTAATTATTCAAGAATTGGGAAACCATGTGAAATGTTAAACTATTTTCAATTACCATGATCATTCAAACTATAGTATAGATTTTAAAAGATCATATTGGGTCAGGTTGACTTTTTGAAATGACTTTTGATAACTTTTGTATGTCAATATCGAGCATTAGGATTGTGATACACTATGACCCAACCTAGCTTATTAGATATGTATTGATCAACATATGTTCTATAGGTTGAGATCTACGGCTAATTTTGCATTCCGAGTTTCGGTCACTTTTTGGTAAATGACCTTATTTGCTGCTAAGGTGAGTTTCATTTGCTCCCTTTTTAATTGCTTTTGCAATCTATATTTTTGGGCTGAGAATACATGCACTTTATTTTAAACGCAATGGATACAAGTATATACTAAATTCTACACCGAGTTTGAACCGAAAATCCCTTAGCTTTGGTAACTAGTAACTGCCGGTTATAAGAACTGGTGGGCGCGAGTAGTTATATATGGATCCATAGGGCATGATATCCCCGTCCGAGCTAGAGCACTAGCCTTTTAACGGACGTATGCTATTTGAGAAGCGCACATGTTGGTTTGCGTGTATTATTAAGATGATTATACAAAGGGTATAAAATATATATACGTTAAGTTTAGTTACCAGGGTGCTCAATTTCGTAGAATATTTTGATAAACGTTTCTGGATGGAACAACTGAAATCTTGTGATCCAATTTTATATACAGATTATGCGCAACATTAAAACTATGAACTCACCAACCTTTGTGTTGACACTTTTAAACATGTTTATTCTCAGGTTTCTAGAAGTCTTTCGCTATTTGCTTATACGTTATACAAGCTATGTGCATGGAGTCATAGATGCTTTATTCAAGAAAACTTTGCATTCACAAAATCATCACCATGTATCTTATTTTGACTGCATTGTCAACGGATGTAGTATTGTAAACTATTATATACGGTGATTGTCTATACGTAGAAATCATCAGACATCGAAAACCTTGGATTTATATATTCATTTATGGTGTGCCTTTTCAAAAGAATGCAATGTTTACAAAACGTATCATATAGAGGTCAAAACCTCACTATGAAATCAATGAATGATGTATTCGTCCAAAGAGATTTGGAAGGATCGTCACAGTTGGTATCAGAGTGTTGGTCCTAGCGAACCAGGTCTTGCATGAGTGTGTCTAACTGATAGTTGTTAAGATGCATTAGTAAGTCTGGACTTCGACCTTGTCTGCATGTTAAACGTTTTGCTTATCATTTCTTGTCGGAAATTATATGCTTATCATTCTTAAGTCTAGACACGTTTTCCTGCATTTATTGCATAAAGAGTGTATAGACAAAAATTCATATCTTAGCATATCTGTTACTGTAAACTTTTCCTGACATCTTCCAAAAATTTCTCCGTAATTTACGGGATTTTGGTATTATATATACATATGTAAATTATGTGTTGAAGAGTACCAATCTAAATTCTATAATCTATTTCATATCAAAAATCATCCCTCTAATTATACAAGATGGATCACGTATCAAGTTCAAATTCCTTAAACTCCGACAGCTATTCCGATATGGATATTCACCTGAATTCCGAAGACAGTGTAACTGGAATGGATCAACCAATCAGCCATCACCTATTCTGGATGAATTTGGGATGGGTTCGTAGCCTGCTTAGTCATTGAAGACAAGAAGAAGGTGATCCTTTCCATCCACCATATTGCCCTCTTGGCGAAGAACCTGAAGCACTTACCGGCGAACCTATTCGAGACACCATTTTCTCTCTCATTTCCAGAGTGTCTCGTCACGATTATATATTATCTCAAATTCTAGATCTTATTCGTCCACTCGTCCGAACCGACAATCACCCCGGTGTAATAGAAGAAGTCAACGAGTTCCGCGCTCGGGTAGTGGCTTTGGAGAATGTGGTGCAAAGGTTACAAGCACCAGCAGCAGCACCGACATCAACAGTACCACCATCAGCAACACCAACAGTACCATCACCACCACCAACAACAACATCCGCATCCCACACCTTAACATCACAATCTGTACCTCGAACATCAACGTCATACGCACCATAGATACCAAGGAATACCAACAACAACAACAAACGATGAAGTATTGATTCATAACTTCATCGAAGAAATATTCTGCAGAGAATATGTAGTTTCTAAAAGTTTTAGAGATTATATATTCTAGTCCTAGTCGAAAACCAGATGAGATTAATATTATGTTAACTCATTTAAATCATGATTACATCTAAAGAAAATATATATGTAGGTGTATTTTCATAAAGAATGTAATTAAGAAAACTCTTTTGTACAAACTGTTAATGGTGAGAATATTTTAACGGGTAGTTAATACCCGAGAGATATATAAATTCACTATTAATATGTTACATTCTTCGATTCTGATTCAACAAATCATCAACTATACTCACTACTTTCACAACAATATATATTCTTTTATAAAAATCAAAACAACCATCCTCATCCAAATTTGATTACATATTTTGATTTTGATAAATCAAAATCCAAAGTCAAGATTTAACAAAAGACATCATTCTTAGATTTCTACATCTTTCGAAGCTATACTTTGACTTCAAAACTGTGCTAGAACATCATAGAACCCAGAAAATTATTTGTATCATTCAAATTCCTAGAACATCATATGAATATTAACGATTACAATCTATGTTCAAATTCCTCGAAATTCCTGAAGACACTTCAAATAATGAATCATCGAGATGATGATCCAACCACATGTTACCGCAGTCTTGTACCTGAAAAACCCTCGAAATCAAAGTCATAGTTTAACACGTATCCGTGTCAGACCCTTTGGCATTTATTAGCTAAAATAACTTTTCAATCCCTTTTCAAAATAAACAATTTTGTCACCACTCCAGCAAATCACCTTCAATTATTCATTTAAATAAGCCTTATTATAACGATTACCCCTTCATCATTGTTACCGGGGAACCTTTCATATTCCACCACATTAGCAGTAAACTTATCAACAACTACATTGATCATTATGCCTCTCCGAAAAATCACGATAATTATTCATTGAAACTCTATCAAGTACCCATATACAACTTGTAACAACAATTATCATACCAACTACTGGGAATTAGCAAATCAGTATTTTGAATTTCGTAGCAATTTTTTCTCCAACAGATATATATATACATATAACGTTTACCTTCAAGACTTACAGACTTCGAATGTGAAGTTTCTGAAAAACACCCTAAACTACGAACTAGTTCTCGAAATCTTGAAAAATACTGATGAAGCAGCAAAAACTGTAAATGACTTTAACAGTCGAAAGTTTGATGATAAAGAATAGTGTGTTGGAAAAGCATAGAAAAGGAGAAAATTTGGTACTGGAAAAACGAATTGAGCAAACCATGAAGGAGGCTGTGGACAAATCACAAAGACTAAACCTGCCTTCAAAGAATCCAAATGATTCAGTGTCTGCTGAAGTCATTAACGAATACCTTGCTCCTGACTCTAAACCTTTATGAACAAGTCTTCTTCATCATCCTTCAATAATAGAAATTCTAAGATATCGTCGTATCTTTCATTATAAATATCTTCGATATTCCTGAAGATATTTTCACAACTATTCTTATCTGAAATCACTTATCTCTTTACGCTATCTGTAATACATCATGCAAGAAACTATTTTAGTTTCAAAAATCTGAAAAATTCAAAAAAATTGATGTTTGAAATAATGTTGGGAATTGAAGCATGAGTTAGTATAATATAATGACACTTGATCAACGTGATTATATTACAGTAAGTCATGCTGAGTTTCTAATGAAACGTGATAAAGGTTCACAGATCATACCGTCATCATATGCCATGTTACACGACTCTTACATTCTACCCAATCTCCAAACATATTAAGAACATATCTTCATGATAGTTCTATCTTTCCAGATATTCTAGTAATTTGACAAATCAAGATCGTGCGATTACGATTACCTTCTTAGAACATTAACTATGTTCATCCAAAACTCCATACCTAAGAATTCTGGACCATTATTCGCTTGACTTGAAGTCGGGAAGGAAAAATAAAAGCATGAAGCTCCGAAATATAATGAAGAATAAAAAGCCCGATAAAAACCCCGAAATTACAAACCGTGTATATCAATGCGTATAGCAATATAAAGACACGGGAGAATGAAAAACACTATAACCCCAAGGTAATAGTAGAAGAAAATAACCTCCTCTGGTGGCAGATGAAAAAGAAGAATGAAGGATACGATAGCCAAGAAAATATCAAGAATCAGAACTGGATTAAGCATTTTCAAAATCTATTAGGAAGTATGAAATAAGGAAGAAGCTTATAGGAGTGGTGAAAATAAATGAAACGGAAGAGGTCAATTTATAGTAAAATATCAGACATAGCAATCGAGGCAGATTACGCATTTAATTAAAGAAGTTCTTAATCTCCTTAATTTCCGAAGAATCAAATCTTATTTAGATTATGAAGATTTTCTATTCCTTAAATTACGGAAATCAATCGTTAATATGTCAAGAGTTAAGACGAATCTCTATTGTTCATTTCACTCTTTTACGATAACTTCTCTCATACGCTTCGAATAATCGGATTGTTTTATCCATATTATTCAACGGTGATAAAACTCTATTTATCAACACATATACGTCATGAAAACATTTTTATTGTTAGTCATGACGACCTCACTCAAATTTCGGGACGAAATTTCTTTAACGGGTAGGTACTGTGATGACCGGAAATTTCTGACCAAATTTAAACTTAATCTTTGTATGATTAACATTTCCGACACGATAAGCAAAGTCTGTAAAACTGAATCTCAAAATTTTTGAACTACTTTCATATATTCAAATACCTTTCGGTTATTCTTGACGATTCGCGAACAATTATATGTATATAGATACATATATATATATATATATATATATATATATATATATATATATATATATATATATATATATATATATATATATATATATATATATATATATATATATATATATATATATATACTATAACTTGAAAACGTAACAATGTATTAATTGTTTGATACCGTACATTAAACTTATTGGTTTAAATATTTATTTGAATATATATGATAAGTTGGAATATTAATTATATGAATAACTTGCGACGTATATTTAAAACGTGATTATGAATGTTGAAAATATATATTAACTTGGTCATAAAACGATTTGTTATTATATATATATTAACAAATAGCGAGACAATGATTTATAGAAGTAAATAATCAAAACACTCGAAAGTTTAAAATACACTTTGAATGATATAGTTTATTGATAATTTAAGACTATATTTTGACAAAAGTACGAGTCACAAAACGTAAATTGCGAGTTTTCTAAGCGTACGAAAATGCGTTCGAGAAACTGGAACCGGGACATAAGTCGAGTGACAACGTACGAGTCATCGGAACAAAAATTACAAGCCAACTATGCACATAAATTTAATATAATATATAATTAATTATTTAAATTATATATATTATAAAATAATATGTCGACAAACAAGAAAACAAAAACATTTTGAGCTGGATCAGGCGGCCATGCGATCGCACGGAAAATACACTAAAAACCCATGCGATCGCATGGGCATCAGATTCCAAAAAGTTGCCTATAAAAGTCCAGTTTCTGCTCGAGTTTTGTTTACACATACTACTCCTTCTGTAATATTATTATTATTTATTATTTATATTAATATTATTAATATTATTATTATTATTATTATTATTATTATTATTATTATTATTATTATTATTATTAAGATTATTATTATTATTTATTTTATTATTAGTAGTAGTATTATTATTATTATTACTAATTATATCACTTAAAATACTACGACGAGGTCATGAGCGTGTCACTTTCAAAATGGGTTTTCAAGCGGGATAGAGTTAAGGAAACTATGGGTTATTACTAAGGAGGTTTTGGGTATTGTTCAAGTGTTTTGCCCGTGAGTCAAACTAGTATTTATCATCTCCGTTGCGTCTACGTACTTTTCTACAATATTGAATCACAATATTGATACGTAATGTCACGACCCGGAAAATTTCGATTAATTTTAAACCAAACTCTCGATACGATTTAATATTTTTGACACAATAAGCAAAGTCTGATAGGTCGAGTCACAAAAATTTTGAACTGTTTCATATATTCAAATGACCTTCGACCATTCCCGACGATTTCACGAACAACTATTTGTAAATAAATAATTATCGAACATGTTTGATCAGGTTTCAAACAGTTAATGAATGAAATGAATAAATTGATTTAATTTTAAAATATGGGATTTTTATGAATTAAATTTATCCATAACTGTTTAGAATCCATAAATTAAGCCGCTTAGCTGTGACTTGATTCTCACACGTTTATTAGATAACTTTATATTATAATTACAATTAATTTAGTTACTGCTGTTGATTGAATCCATCATCCATTCTTTATTCTCTTATATATACATACATACATATTCATACAAAAGATCAAAACCTACTATCTTATATTTTTGTTTTTATGTTGACACATAATCGTTGGCACCCACACATACATGAATCTGTTTTACGTCAAAATCCAACTCACTATTATATTTCCAAATGATTCTATTCCTTTCACCTTTCATTTTTTTTTAAAAATATATGTTAGCTATCATTATTCTATATAAATATATCTACATATATATCAATACTTAGAGATACACACAGATAATTAAACCTAAACCAAACCATCATCTTCACTCTTCTTCTTCAACGATCATCACCATCTAGAAACCATTGATCTACCACCATTTCCAAACATAACTCGACACCATTTTCAACATTTAAACAATCACTACAAATCTACAAAACTACCACCATCCCCGCAACTACTAGTAACCATCGAGAAAACCAACATAAACCACACCCGTCACTATTGCATTCATCAAACCCACATCATTTTTGTTCTTTCGGTTTGTTTGAAAATCAAACCACACGACATCACCAGGAAACCACCTCAAAGACCACAACTCCAACACCACCTCTTTATATATATATATATATATATATATATATATATATATATATATATATATATATATATATATATATATATATATATATATATATATATATTTTATTTTTTTTTTTGTTTGATAATGCTAAAAACGAACATATATTTCATAGCATTATTCCTCAAGAAAGACAAGCTTTTAGTTGCAATTGTTCTATTTACAAGTGATATTCGTTTAAATAATAAAAGGTGAAGACAAAAGACAGATTCGACGAATTGAAGACCCAAACGACCAAAAAGCTCAAAAGAACAAAAGACAATCAAAGAAGTTCCAATTATTGATAAGAAACGTCTCGAAATTACAAGAGTACAAGATTCAAAACGCAAAGTACAAAATATAAAATTGTACGCAAGGACGTTCGAAAATCCGGAACCGGGACCAGAGTCAACTCTCAACACTCGACGCAACGGACTAAAAATTACAAGTTAACTATGTATATAAATATAATATAATATATAATTAATTATATTAATTATATATATATATATATTATATTTATAATATAAACCGTCGGCAAGAAAGACTCCAAATTGGTGTGAGCTGTATTTTCAATCTCCGCGACTCGCGGAGTTTGAAGGCCAAAAGGGCCGCGAGTCGCGGAGCCCCCAGTTTTGAAACTCCCTATAAAGCAAACCGAATTCTGATCATTTTCATCATCTTTTTTCTCCTCATTCATACGATATATTTATATTTATAATTTATATTTTAATTTTAATTTTAATTATAATTCTAATAATAAGGATATGTTAGCGAATATTGTAAGGGTGTAAGTCGAAATTCTGTCCGTGTAACGCTACGCTATTTTTAATCATTGTAAGTTATGTTCAACCTTTTTATATTAATGTCTCGTAGCTAAGTTATTATTATGCTTATTTAAAACGAAGTAATCATGATGTTGGGCTAATTACTAAAATTGGGTAATTGGGCTTTGTACCATAATTGAGGTTTGGACAAAAGAACGACACTTGTGGAAATTAGACTATGAGCTATTAATGGGCTTTATATTTGTTTAACTAAATGATAGTTTGTTAATGTTAATATAAAGATTTACAATTGGGCGTCCCTATAAATTACCATATACACTCAATCGGACACGATGGGCGGGGTATTTATATGTACGAATAATCGTTCATTTAACCGGACACGGGAATGGATTAATAGCCACTAGAATAATTAAAACAGGGGTGAAATTATGTACAAAGGACACTTGGTATAATTGATAACAAAATATTAAAACCTTGGGTTACACTCAGTCGACATCCTGGTGTAATTATTAAACAAAGTATTAAAATCTTGTTACAGTTTAAGTCCCCAATTAGTTGGAATATTTAACTTCGGGTATAAGGATAATTTGACGAGGACACTCGCACTTTATATTTATGACTGATGGACTGTTATGGACAAAAACCAGACGGACATATTAAATAATCCAGGACAAAGGACAATTAACCCATGGGCATAAAACTAAAATCAACACGTCAAACATCATGATTACGGAAGTTTAAATAAGCATAATTCTTTTATTTCATATTTAATTTCCTTTATTTTATATTTAATTGCACTTCTAATTATCGCATTTTTATTGTTATTGTATTTAATTGCACTTTTAATTATCGTACTTTTTAATTATCGCAAGTTTATTTTATAGCACTTTTATAATTCGCAATTTCATTTATCGTTATTTACTTCATGCTTTAATTTAAGTCTTGTATTTATTTTTAATATTTTACATTTAGTTTTAACTGCGACTAAAGTTTTAAAATCGACAAACCGGTCATTAAACGGTAAAAACCCCCCTTTATAATAATAATATTACTTATATATATATTTGTATTTTTATAAAAGTAAACTAATATAGCGTTGAGCTTTGTTTAAAAAAGATTTCCTGTGGAACGAACCGGACTTACTAAAAACTACACTACTGTACGATTAGGTACACTGCCTATAAGTGTTGTAGCAAGGTTTAAGTATATCCATTCTATAAATAAATAAATATCTTGTGTAAAATTGTATCGTATTTAATAGTATTTTCGCACTAAAAATAATACTATTTTGTATACACCCCCTACGACATCAAGTATTTTTGGCGCCGCTGCCGGGGAACTCTCTTAAAAGCCGGAAGCGCAACGCTAATATAAAAAAAAATTATTTTTAGTTTACTTTTATTAAAATTCGATTTTGTAAAAAAAAAAACGTTTTAAATATTCGAAAATATAAAAAGAAAAACAAAAATATAAATATTTTTAGGAGTTTGATAAATATTTAAGTTTTATAAAGTTTCTTTGTTTTTATAAAAACATAAGTTTTATTTAAGTATTTTGTTTTTATTTAAAAACATATAAAAAATATATATATATATAAATCTAGTTTTAAGATTTTTATTTATAAAATTATAAAATATTTCTATTTTAGTTTTTAGATATAAGTTTTTATTATATAAATACTTTTAGTAAAACATATAAAAAAAATAAAAAAAAAATAAAGAAAAACGAGTCGAATTTAAAATAACCTGTCAGCTGAATTTTGGAACCCCGCGAGTCGCGGGGTTTGAAGCCTTGAATACCGCAATTCGCGGAGCTGCTCTGACACGCTGACAGAACCCTAATTTCACATTAATTACGGATTATATTATAATTATTAATATAAAACCCTAATTAGGTTTTAATTAATTATTAATTTTAGTTTTTATTATTATTTTGTTTAATTAGTTTAATTAAAATATTAAATTAATAGTTTTAATAAATAAATAATATAAAAATAATATTTTTATAAAAATTGTAATTTTTACAACTTTTTGTATATTTTTATATTTTGTCCCTTTTTAATTGTTTTAGCGTAATATTTATATTTTTAGCTCATATTTAGTTTTAAACTTAGATTTTGCCATAGTTATTTTTATTTCTAGATTTTTAGGCTTTGCCGTAGAATTCCTTAAATGCTTTTTCTTTAGACTAAGATTTAGGTATTTTAGAATTTTGCGACGCCTTTTTAAGTTTTAGTTTCTTTTTAAGTTATTTCCATTTGGGATTTAGTTTTTCTTGTAAGCTTTAATATTTTTAGACGACTTTTTACCTATGTATCAATTATCATTCCAATTAGTAATTTCAATTTGCGATTATAATTTTAAGTTAGTTGTAGTAATAAGGTTAGGTTAGTCAAGTATTTTTAAGTTTTATAAGTTTCTTTTATTTTTCCGTCACCTTTTATTTTTCAACCATTTTTCTTTTTAGACACTTTTCCGACGAACTCTTTTTCTTTCTTATTTCTCGCTATTCTAGTTTTAGGACATATATTTTTATTCTACTTCTTATCTAAATTTCTTAAAATTACGAAAATTTATTTTAAGTGGTTAAATTAATAGACATCAAAATTTTCTGGTTCGTAGTAATAGTTGGATTTGTACGTGGACCGGGTTATTGGAGCCAAACAGTCCTCAATTATATTGAGACCAAACGAATCCTGCCCCTCTGCTGCATCTTTTGGCTATTCGAAACGTGGGCAAAATCAGAAAAGTCTATTAATTGGATAACTTATTATAATTTTTCTTTCCTTTTTAAAACTAATAGGATATTCAGTGAATGCACCGAGCAAGACGTTCACCACCTTTTGTACGTTCACCACCTGTAACTAGATCAAGACATTTAGCAAATATAACCGCCGTTGATTTTTCTTTAGAATCGTCATCCAGTCGACCAAGTACTTCAGTTCAAATTTCCGATAATCCATTTTTTGAACCCGACCTCACAATTGAGAATCCGGAGAATATTCAGGAACGGTTCGTAGATCCTGAACCACTAAACTTTCCTCCGGAACCACCAATCATTCAAACAGAGATTGTTAAGGAACGAACCATTAAATCAGAATCCTCTAGTGATTCCGATTCAAAAATTCAATTATGGAGAATCTGGAACCTTTAAGTATGGAAGACCGAATGAGAGCTAAACGCACTGGCCAAGGACACGCAATTACTCATCCAGACATTAATGCGCCAGATTGTGAAATCAAAGGACAAATTCTACACATGGTGACTAATCAATGCCAATTTAGTGGTGCGCCGAAGGAAGATCCAAATGAACATCTACGTACCTTTAATAGGATCTGCACACTATTTAAAATCCGAGAAGTGGAGGATGAACAGATATATCTCATGTTATTTCCCTGGACTTTAAAGGGAGAAGCCAAAGATTGGTTGGAATCGTTACCTGAAGGGGCGATTGATACATGGGATGTTTTAGTTGACAAATTTCTTAAACAATTCTTTCCTGCATCTAAAGCCGTAAGACTACAAGCAGAAATTGTTACGTTTACACAGAAGCCAAATGAAACTCTATATGAGGCATGGACAAGATATGGAAAGTTGTTAAGAGGATGTCCGCAATATGGTTTAGACACCTGTCAAATAGTACAAATATTCTACCAAGGATGCGACATTACTACAAGAAAAGACATAGATATAGCAGCTGGTGGTTCTATTATGAAGAAAACCGAAACTGATGCTTACAAAATTATTGATAACACTGCTTCCCACTCACATGAGTGGCACCAAGAAAAAGATATCATTAGATCATCTAAAGCAGCTAGAGCCGATTCTAGCCATGACTTAGATTCTATTTCCGCAAAGATAGATGCTGTGGAGAGACGAATGGAAAAGATGACTAAGGATATTCACTCAATACGAATTAGTTGTGAGCAGTGTGGAGGACCACATTTGACAAAAGATTGTCTCAGTATTGAATTAACAATGGAACAAAGAGAGAATATTTCATACATAAACCAAAGGCCTGGAAATAATTATCAGAATAATTATCAACCGCCAAGACCGATTTACAATCAAAACCAGAATTATAACAGAAATATTCCATACAACAACCAACAAGGTCCTAGCAATCAACAAGTATCCAATAATACTTATAATCAGCAAAGACCTAATTTTCAAAACAAACCACCACAACAAACCGATGATAAAAAGCCAAATTTAGAAGATATGATGACGAAGCTAGTTGAAACTCAAACGCAGTTTTTCACATCTCAGAAACAAACCAATGAACAAAATGCTCAAGCATTTAGAAATCAACAAGCTTCTATTCAAAATCTGGAACAAGAAGTAAGTAACCTAGCAAGGTTAATAGGTGAAAGAAAACCGGGAAGTCTACCTAGTGATACAAACGCTAACCCCCGGAATGAAACAGCTAAAGCCATTACCACAAGAAGTGGTACAACACTTAAATCACCTGAAATACCTGTAACTTCTGATGAAGCCATTCCTACTCCACAAGAACCACAACCTGATCAAGATAAGGAAAAAGAACCGGTAGTTGAAAAGATTAATGAAGATAACACAGCTAAGGCTAAACCTTATGTTAAACCATATCAACCACCACTTCCTTACCCGAGTAAAATGAAAAAAGAGAAACTTGAAGCCGAGCAATCCAAATTTTTGGATATGTTTAAACAGATAAATGTAAATCTTCCTTTCATTGATGTGATTTCAGGAATGCCTAGATATGCTAAATTCTTGAAAGATCTAATCTCAAATAGAAAGAAAATGGAAGAACTCTCGGCTGTTACTATGAATGCTAATTGTTCAGCAGTGCTGTTGAATAAGATACCAGAAAAACTATCTGATCCAGGAAGTTTCACAATTCCATGTTTTCTGGGTAGTCTTAGTTCAATAGAAGCATTGGCAGACTTAGGTGCTAGTATAAATCTAATGCCGTATTCACTATACGCTAAACTAGACCTTGGAGAATTGAAACCAACCAGAATAAGCATACAACTAGCCGATAGATCAATAAAATATCCTAGAGGGATAATGGAGAACATGCTAGTTAAAGTTGGTACTTTAGTATTTCCAGTAGATTTTGTTGTTCTGGACATGGAAGAAGATTCTCAAGTTCCTCTCATATTAGGAAGACCATTCTTAAACACGGCTAAAGCAATGATAGACGTGTTCGGTAAGAAACTGACCCTAAGTATAGAGGATGAGAGTGTTACCTTTTCAGTTGATAGAGCAATGCAACAACCACAATCTGCAGATGATACATGTTATTATATTCAAACTATAGATGCACATGCAGAATTATTAGAAGAATTTCCAGAATTACAAGGAACAGGAGAATGTTCTTTAGGAGAAGGTAATGAACCAATTGATGAAGCTGAAATGTTAGCTACACTTATAGCTAATGGATATGAACCAACAACAGAAGAAATTCAAATGCTAAAAGAAGAAGACAGATATCGATACAAATCATCGATAGAAGAACCACCGAAATTAGAGTTAAAGCCACTTCCAAGCCATTTGGAATACGCTTATTTACATGGTGAATCTGAATTACCTGTAATAATATCGTCTTCTCTTACTGAAAATGAGAAATCACAACTCATTTCTGTGTTGAAAGCTCATAAACCAGCCATTGCATGGAAGATTCATGATATTAAAGGAATAAGTCCTTCGTATTGCATACATAAAATCCTTATGGAAGAAGGTCATAAAACGTATGTGCAACGCTAACGAAGACTAAATCCTAATATGCAAGATGTAGTTAAGAAAGAGATTATTAAACTGCTAGATGCAGGTTTAATTTATCCAATTTCTGATAGTCCATGGGTAAGCCCAGTTCAATGCGTGCCAAAGAAGGGTGGCATGACTGTCATTACAAATGAGAAAAATGAGCTTATTCCTAATAGGACTGTAACAGGATGGCGTGTGTGTATTGATTATAGAAAATTAAATGACGCCACCAGAAAAGATCACTTTCCCTTACCTTTCATTGATCAAATGTTGGAAAGACTAGCCGAAAATAGTTACTATTGTTTTCTAGATGGATTTTCTGGATATTTTCAAATTCCAATAGCACCCGAAGACCAAGAGAAAACCACATTCACGTGCCCTTATGGTACTTTTGCTTACAAACGCATGCCATTTGGACTTTGTAACGCCCCTGCAACCTTTCAAAGGTGTATGATGGCGATTTTTCACGACATGATAGAAGAATGCATGGAAGTTTTCATCGATGACTTTTCAGTCTTCGGTGATACATTTGAATCATGTCTAGCTAATCTTGAACGAATGCTTCTTAGATGCGAACAATCAAATCTAGTACTTAATTGGGAGAAATGCCATTTCATGGTTAAAGAAGGCATCGTTCTTGGACATAAAATTTCAAAAGAAGGAATTGAAGTGGATAGAGTTAAAGTAGATGTAATTGCTAAACTTCCACATCCCACCAATGTTAGAGGAGTTAGGAGTTTTCTAGGGCATGCCGGTTTTTACCGACGTTTCATAAAAGATTTTTCTAAAATTGCCACTCCTATGAATAAACTCCTAGAAAAGGATGCTCCATTCATCTTTTCAGAAGAGTGTATCAAATCTTTTAATATTCTTAAAGAGAAACTCACTAATGCGCCGATCATGATAACACCAAATTGGAATCTACCATTTGAACTAATGTGCGATGCAAGTGATTTTGCAATGGGAGCCGTTTTAGGACAAAGGATTGAAAAACGATTTCAACCTATATATTATGCTAGTAAGACGTTACAAGGAGCACAAACGAACTATACAACTACTGAAAAAGAACTCCTTGCTATTGTCTTTGCTTTTGACAAATTTCGATCATATCTCGTTCTAGCAAAAACGGTGGTCTATACCGACCATTCTGCTCTTAGATACTTATTTTCAAAACAAGATGCTAAACCAAGATTAATCCATTGGATCTTACTCTTACAAGAGTTTGATATTGAAATCCGAGATAAAAGAGGAGCAGAAAATCTCGCCGCTGATCATCTTTCTCGTCTTGAAAATCCCGAATTAGAAGTTCTAAATGAATCAGCCATACAAGACAACTTTCCTGATGAATATCTATTGAAGATAGATTATAATGAAATCCCATGGTTTGCAGACTATGCAAACTACTTAGTTTGTGGATTCCTTGAAAAAGGATTATCGTACCAAAGACGAAAGAAATTCTTCAGTGATATAAAACACTATTTCTGGGAAGATCCACATCTGTTTAAAAGTTGTCCCGATGGAATAATACGCCGATGTGTATTTGGAGATGAAGCTAGTAAAATATTAAACCATTGTCACACAGGACCAACAGGAGGGCATTATGGGCCTCAACTAACAGCAAGAAAAGTTTATGAAGCTGGATTCTATTGGCCTACAATTTACAAAGACGCACACCTTCTTTGCAAATCCTGTGATGCATGTCAAAGGGCCGGAAAAATAAGTCAACGTGATGAAATGCCACAAAATATCATCCAAGTATGTGAAGTATTTGACATTTGGGGTATTGACTTTATGGGTCCATTTCCAAAATCTCATAATAATCTATATATACTCGTAGCCATTGATTATGTATCTAAATGGGCGGAAGCACAAGCTCTCCCAACTAACGATGCACGAGTTGTAGTCAACTTTTTAAAACGTCTTTTTGCAAGGTTTGGAACACCGAAAGCTTTAATAAGTGATCGGGGTACTCATTTATGTAATAATCAACTTGAGAAAGTTCTTAAAAGATATGGAGTAACTCATAAAATCTCCACCGCATATCATCCACAAACAAGTGGACAAGTTGAAAACACCAACCGAGCTTTAAAACGTATTCTAGAGAAAACCGTAGGATCAAATCCGAAGGAATGGTCCATTAAATTGGAGGATGCACTCTGGGCTTTTAGAACAGCCTACAAAACTCCAATTGGAACCACACCTTTTAGACTTGTTTATGGAAAAGCATGTCATCTTCCAGTAGAAATTGAACACAAAGCATTTTGGGCTTTGAAGACATGTAATCTTGATTTACATGAAGCCGGACGTCTACGATTAAGTCAACTAAACGAATTAGAAGAATTAAGACATGAAGCATACGAAAATTCGTTAATCTATAAAGAAAGAACGAAGAAATGGCATGATAAAAGAATCAGAAGTTCAAAAGAATTTAAAGAAGGAGACAGAGTTCTTCTTTTCAATTCACGATTCAAGCTACCATTCATAGTCAAAAGAGTTTTCCCATACGGAACGATAGAATTGATAAATTCAAATTGGATTGAATTTAAAGTTAATGGTCACAGAGTTAAACATTACATACATGGTCCGATGGAAGTCGACAACGAAGTTAATCACAATATCGACACCACAGCTAACTAAGTGTGGGGAGAATCAAGTCTTTAAAAGATAATATGTATTTCTGTTAGAGTTAGATTGTCTGTTTTCGTGTAGTTCTCGAAAATGGAACCCGAATGGTCTTTCCCTAGCAGACCCTAAAGAACTAGTCTTCTCCCCCCATTCTGAATTTTTATTTTTTTAGGTTTTTACAAAATGAAGACTGCCTGTGAACTAAACCATGGTCTAATGCTACACGCTTTGATCACTAAAAGAAATAATGACATACTACCAAGTGAAATAGTATCAGTAATCAGAGAAAGAATGGACGGAGTTAGAAAAGAATCCAGATGCGAAGATAATAAGTTACAATTTGGTAAAGGAAAATCAAAATCCGCAGCAAAAAGAAGAGCACGACACCTAGAAAGATGTCACAAATGCGGAAAATGGTCACATGGAGGTAAATGTTCAAAAAATCAAACCTATTCAAATACCGAATTTGTTACTTTATGCAGAGACGGACCGTTCATATGTTTAGAAGAAAAGACACTGAATGCTCGAGGTTACGCTTATGTAGCCATGGAAAACCAATTAAACCGACTATCTTATGAATGGGATAGATCATATAACTAAGAAATCTATTTCACAGGTATGTCTGTACAGTTTTTATTTTTATTTTTATTTTTAACCTTTTGATAATAAACGCTAATTTGTTCGCTAAAAAGTATTAAATTGGTATTGAATAAAATTAGGTTTGGCGACCGAAATTATTGATATCATTCAAAAATTTATTACATCACTGCGAAATTTAACGTTTATTCTTAAGGTATAAATATCTTTAATCAATCAACCCAAAGTATTTCAAAAATTCGTCATGAGTTAAACTAGGTCTTGGAACCGAAATTACTTTACCAAAAAGAGGGGCGCATATTTTTGATAATATTTGATTGATTAAAGTGGGATAAAAAGACAAAAAGATTTTTAATTTTATTTTTACCATGTTTTTAAAATTAATATTTAAATCTTAAATTAATATTATAAACTTTGTAAAAACAATATTTTTAAAATTATAAATATTTGAAAAATTAATATAAGTTTGGTGTGAATTTATAATATGAATTTTTAAATTAAGTTTGGTGTGAATTTTTAATTATTAAAATATGAATTTTTAATGTTATGCATTTTAAATTGTAAGTTCGGTGTGAATTTTTAATATTAATTTTGAATTTTATATTTAAATTGTGTGAATTTAAAAACAAAAATTTACTTTATCTCATTAAGTTAAAAATATGATTTTTAAAATTCGTCGTAAGTTGAAGACTAGGTCTTTGAACCGAAATTGCTTTACCCGAGGGAGGGACGAGAACTTTTATTATCATTGTTTTTAATCTTATTGAATTAAAGTATGCCAAAAACATAAAAAAAACCAAAAATCTTAGCTTTTAAAACAATCGCTACAAAAAGATAAATTTTAAAATTTTATCGAAGGACGGACTAGGACATCGATCCGAAACGACCTCGTCCTAAATAACAAAGGAAACAAAATTTTAAAATTAATTAATTAATTGTTTTAATAAGTTAAAGATTATATATAAAAAAAAAACAAACTCCGCGAGTCGCGGAGTTTGAAGGCTTAAGTGCCGCGACTCGCGGAGGGGTCGGATTACAGAAAAAAAATAAGAGCTGAACCAGCTCATTCCACACCAAACCCACAGAAAAAACTGCGAACATACTGCCGCAAAAACACCCAAAAACACCCCCAAATTCACAATTTTTAACCGTTAATCACCAAATTTTTTACTAAAATCATGTTTAGAAGGATGCTATCTAGGAATTACTCAAGAAAAACGGTAAATTTCTACACCTAAACACCATTTAATCCGAAATTTGGTGTTCTTGAGCAATTTTTTTCCCAATTTGATTTTGATGCTTTTTAGTGTAATTATGATTAAATTGTTTATGTATTATGCTTGTATAACCTAGATTGATGCTGTTTAACATGATTAGAAGCCTTAAACTTCAAATTTTGAGTAATCTAGGGTTTGCGTTCTTGAGCAAATTTGGGACTTTTTGATATAAACAGGTTATGGCCGATTTTTGTCATGAATTGTTGTTAAATTAAGTAGTGTAACATGTTTAGGTAGTTAAATGATCCAAACTTTGAGCCTAAACATGATTTTGAGAATTAAAGTGGACTTTTTCAAGTCTAAAATTCATGAACTTGATTTTTGAAAGATAATGCCATTTGAAACTTGTTTAATTGCTAGTAATGATTATTTTGACATGTTATTTGAGTTGAATGCTTATGAACTTGGCAAACATTTTCGTATATGCTTATTTGAAAAAGTGTAGATTTGATGAAAATGTGAAAATGAGCTTAAGTTTGATATAAATTGATCATGTCATTGTAATTATTTTGATTGATGATTTTGCTGACACTAATGCATATTTGGATGCACAAAAATTGTGTTTGATGTGTTTTGCAGACTGAAAGGGGTGAATCTTCATCCCAAGCCCGCAATGCTCCTGCTGAGAATGTGGAACAACAGGAGGTGGATAACTACTACAAGCAGGATATACCTCATCCAGTCATGACCTTTTCTGATATGCACTTGGAAGAATTGCACCCGAACCTGAGATTTGACAGACTTTGGATAGATTATCCAAAATATCAAAGGGGTTTGCATACTCTTCATTCTAAGGTTGTTGAGGTACCGAGGGTCATAGAATGGGGACCCTTAGAAGCTGTAGAATTGGCCGGGCCAATTAGAGAATTACTTGTACAGAGGTATGGTAATTCCACTTTTAATGACTGGGTACGTTTATTCACCATGCGTAGACCTGTATATAAAGTATGGTGTGAAGAATTGTTGTGTAGTATAGAGTTGAATGATCGGGTAGCTAGTTTAACCGATCGTTCTTTTATTAGATTTTTGTTAGGCGGTTCGATGCGCCACATGTCTTTACTGGACATGGCTCAGGCTTTACGTATATATACGCCTGAGGAGTTAGCATCTGCCGATTGTAGAGGGTTGATACTAAACGGTAGAAAGATAGATGAAAATTTTGATACACACGGTGTGTGGAGTCAAATGACAAGCCATCACCGTTTCAAAGGGGGAAATTACTCTTATTTGGATATAGATAGAGCCGAATTAAGAGTGATACATAGGTTTTTAGCTAATTCGATTACACAAAGGGGTAAGAACAAGGAAAAAGTAAATGAACAGGATTTGTTTTACCATATGTGTATTCGAGACCCACAAAGCGCTGTAAGTATACCGTATTGTGTGGGTTATTATTTATCAGCTATGGTTCGGGGGATGCGACTGCATAGCATAATAGGAGGTGGTATTTTTATTACTTTGATTGGTGAATATCTCGGTGTGGATATAAGTCGGGGAGGATTATTAGTAGAAGAACCGGAACCCCGCGATACTATAGGTTTAAATGTATACCATGGTGCGAAAGTTTTGAAGAGGTGAAATAACGCCGCAGTACAATACCATGGTAGACATCCACAGGTGGAGAGAAACCAACAGCAAGGTAATGTAGGAGGGGGGAATGAGATGCAAGAAATGCAAAGGTTTATAGCTTCTCAGGAATACGAAAATGCTAGACAGAGAGCATTTGAAGATTGGCAAGTTCATCAGAACCAAATCATAGCTCATTGCCAACATATAGGTAGAAACTATATTCCTACACCGAAACCCATCTTCCCTCCCTGGTCTATAGAGATGCAGCCACCGTATCCTACGTATGACCCTGCCGAAGCATTCTATAGCACCTATGGTTATGCCTGGAACCCCTATTGGTACCAGTATCATCCCTAGTATACTTAGTTTTTTTTTTTTTTTTTTTTTTTTTGTAATTTGTAATTATTGATACGTTTAATACTTTTGTTAATATTGTAATCATTTTTATAATTATCTAACTTTTATTCTTAGATTTTAATAATTTTTGAATGTGGGGTAATATACCAAACTTCAAAAATATGTATATATGTTTGCAGTTGATCTTATGTACACAACAGGGTAAAACAACGCATTTTCAAAGACTGGCATTAAGTTAAAAAAAAAACAACTAATTTTGACGACAAGATGCAAAATATATGTGAAATAACAACAAGACGGAATGAACAAATGATGTGCACCATTTATCATTCAGCAAACAAATGCCAATATATTTGGAAACTTTGGTAAAAATTTAATCATTTTCACACAAATCACCCTCAATAATTTAAATTATTCCTGATTTCTTGCAAATGAGGGCATTGCAAGATCTTAAGTGTGGGAAGGGGTTAAATTCTTTCGGATTTTAAAATTTTTTACTTTATACACTTGGTTACCATTAAAAATACTAGTAAAGCAGTAGTTGTATTAGAATCTAGTGCTCTCTGATAATAAAGAACAGCCCTGGTCTTATATACTGACTACCCAATTCTAGTAAAATTTTTCAAAATTTTCAATTAAATGAATCATGTTTATACATATTTATGAACGATAAAACTAGGTTTTAACACCGAAATTATTGTTACCTCAGAAAGGACATAAATTGAGAAACAAACCAAAATGTTAAAATTCATTTAAAATGGAATAGAGGACGATAAAAAGGAAAATAAAAGCCAAGTGTGAGAAAATTTACCAAGTTATCTTAAACATATGTCACATATATCTGTAACAAATAACTGAAAATACTTTTGCTTTGGACTAAACTAAACTGTTTTACCCGATGAAAGAAAAGAAAAGATGGATCTACACGATGAATCAATTCTATCATTAAAAGGAAGTAAAGTCTTCCGAAAAAGAAACGCGCTTCTTGATTTAGGTCATGAAGTTGTCGTCCAGACCAGCTGTAGGTTGACGAAAAATCTAGAAAAGTCATCACTAAAATCAGCAGGAAATCCACGGACCTCGGCATTAAACAGGGTCGCCAAGTGGTCAGATTTATCCTAACCATGAGAAGGATTTATCTCGTACAATGGGGGGGCACCATGCAAATTAGCCGGATAAGACTAATGAATCAGATCCCCAGAAAGGATAATCTCCTTAAAGATTAAAAATCAGCTTTTAAGACTGATATTACTCAATCCTAGAGATTGACCTTAAAGATTGAGAATTCAAACTCATGGAATTCAATGATATCTAAACTCGAGCTTGAACGAGAAAATATTTTGATCAAAATTATAAACCGATTTGTTTTCTGAAAACCCATTTTCAATGCGTTCATTACCATTGAACGTAAAATCCTAGGAATTCACCTGGAATTCATTAGGTCACCTGAACTAAAACGGGTGTCAACCGTAAGAACGGTGGTTGCATAGTGGTCAAAGACAGGACCTTGTGCCATACCGAAAAATTATAAGGGTGAGCTTTACTATTGCTCCTACCAAGGATAGTAATTGCGTCCGACACGTTATAGACCATAATTAAAAGCATGTCAGGGGACATTGCCTTAACAGTTGCTTGTTCAACGCTTTCCTTTACAACCGGACGGTAGTTTACCGAAAGGTAATATACGGGACAAGTAAACTGGACGTGTTGCTTTCCAAATACAAGGTTAGCAAGTGGGTGACACAAAACCATAAGTTTTGAGCTAAAATTTTCAAATCTGAAACCCACCAAACCCACAAAAATATTTTGCAAACACCGGTAAAGGGTTATTCCGGAAAACTTATCTAGGGTAAAAACTAGATTTAATTTCAAAAGATCAAATGTTTTCATAAAGATCCAATTTCCTTAATGGATCTAAATTTTTATAGTCATGTGGGACTGTAAACCATATCGTTACTACCATTGTTTATACCGCCGTATAGAAATCACTGATGTACAAAGTGTGAAGAATAAAGAAGTGATTCTAGTATTTCAAGACGATATTGCTTGAGGATAAGCAACGCTCAAGTGTGGGAATATTTGATAATGCTAAAAACGAACATATATTTCTTAGCATTATTCCTCAAGAAAGACAAGCTTTTAGTTGCAATTGTTCTATTTACAAGTGATATTTGTTTAAATAATAAAAGGTGAAGACAAAAGACAGATTCGACGAATTGAAGACCCAAACGACCAAAAAGCTCAAAAGAACAAAAGACAATCAAAGAAGTTCCAATTATTGATAAGAAACGTCTCGAAATTACAAGAGTACAAGATTCAAAACGCAAAGTACAAAATATAAAATTGTACGCAAGGACGTTCGAAAATCCGGAACCGGGACCAGAGTCAACTCTCAACACTCGACGCAATGGACTAAAAATTACAAGTTAACTATGTATATAAATATAATATAATATATAATTAATTATATTAATTATATATATATTATATTTATAATATAAACCGTCGGCAAGAAAGACTCCAAATTGGTGTGAGCTGTATTTTCAATCTCCGCGACTCGCGGAGTTTGAAGGCCAAAAGGGCCGCGAGTCGCGGAGCCCCCAGTTTTGAAACTCCCTATAAAGCAAACCGAATTCTGATCATTTTCATCATCTTTTTTCTCCTCATTCATACGATATATTTATATTTATAATTTATATTTTAATTTTAATTTTAATTATAATTCTAATAATAAGGATATGTTAGCGAATATTGTAAGGGTGTAAGTCGAAATTCTGTCCGTGTAACGCTACGCTATTTTTAATCATTGTAAGTTATGTTCAACCTTTTTATATTAATGTCTCGTAGCTAAGTTATTATTATGCTTATTTAAAACGAAGTAATCATGATGTTGGGATAATTACTAAAATTGGGTAATTGGGCTTTGTACCATAATTGGGGTTTGGACAAAAGAACGACACTTGTGGAAATTAGACTATGAGCTATTAATGGGCTTTATATTTGTTTAACTAAATGATAGTTTGTTAATGTTAATATAAAGATTTACAATTGGGCGTCCCTATAAATTACCATATACACTCAATCGGACACGATGGGCGGGGTATTTATATGTACGAATAATCGTTCATTTAACCGGACACGGGAATGGATTAATAGCCACTAGAATAATTAAAACAGGGGTGAAATTATGTACAAAGGACACTTGGTATAATTGATAACAAAATATTAAAACCTTGGGTTACACTCAGTCGACATCCTGGTGTAATTATTAAACAAAGTATTAAAATCTTGTTACAGTTTAAGTCCCCAATTAGTTGGAATATTTAACTTCGGGTATAAGGATAATTTGACGAGGACACTCGCACTTTATATTTATGACTGATGGACTGTTATGGACAAAAACCAGACGGACATATTAAATAATCCAGGACAAAGGACAATTAACCCATGGGCATAAAACTAAAATCAACACGTCAAACATCATGATTACGGAAGTTTAAATAAGCATAATTCTTTTATTTCATATTTAATTTCCTTTATTTTATATTTAATTGCACTTCTAATTATCGCATTTTTATTGTTATTGTATTTAATTACACTTTTAATTATCGTACTTTTTAATTATCGCAAGTTTATTTTATCGCACTTTTATTATTCGCAATTTCATTTATCGTTATTTACTTCATGCTTTAATTTAAGTCTTGTATTTATTTTTAATATTTTACATTTAGTTTTAACTGCGACTAAAGTTTTAAAATCGACAAACCGGTCATTAAACGGTAAAAACCCCCCTTTATAATAATAATATTACTTATATATATATTTGTATTTTTATAAAAGTAAACTAATATAGCGTTGAGCTTTGTTTAAAAAAGATTCCATGTGGAATGAACCGGACTTACTAAAAACTACACTACTGTACGATTAGGTACACTGCCTATAAGTGTTGTAGCAAGGTTTAAGTATATCCATTCTATAAATAAATAAATATCTTGTGTAAAATTGTATCGTATTTAATAGTATTTTCGCACTAAAAATAATACTATTTTGTATACACCCCCTACGACATCATTGTTCCTGACTCTAATTGGTGTCATTGTAAACCACCATGCTTAAAACAACTTTAGATCAACACTACCTTTGATCAACGAAACCCGAGCCATCACCCATTCGTGCTTCTTTCTACAAGATATTACACAACCCATAATCCATGATTCACCCTCTCTATCATCTTACTCTCTCTCTCCCTCTCTTTTTCTCAATCGAACACCACCACATTTAATCACGATAATTCCACCATGAACCACCATCCTCCATCTCTCTCCTCCCCCTCTCCTCTTTTGTATTCCTTCTAATCAAAACCTGCATATGCAGCTGCTAGCTTCCCTCTATTTATGTTGCGTTGTCAACACAGAACCGAAAACCACCATGTCCATCATCAACCCAACACCACTTATGCTTACTGTTTTGAACCACCACTGTCTGCAACCTGCTACATCATGCTGCTACTCCTGTTTTCTAATACAAACCGTCGCACACCACCACAAACCCGTCATCATTAAACAACCCTAGTAACCACTACTATTACATCTGTTTTTCTATTGTGATCAACCACCAACAATACCATCTAACAACTCCCATATCACCACCATTAGATCGACCACCTAAAACCCATCACACAAAGGTATACTCCTGTTGCACTCGTGTTTCTGTTTTAAACACCACGACACCCTCACTAAGCCCTTATAACCGTTGAGTTCTCTTTCGTTGATTTTACTATTTCGAGTTCCTGTTAAAAACCGGATACTACCACCATAAAGATCACCTCTCTCTCATCTTCTCACCTCTCACTCTCTTCTCCTAATCTGTGTATACTCGAAAATTCCTCAATGAGAAGTAAACCTGAAGTAAAACCTAAACAATACTCCAACAACAATTATGTTGATATTCTATTTCTGTCTGATTGAACCAAATAACGATGATAATGATTATGATTTACGCTGTAAACGATGATGATAATTATGGAGATGACGGAAGGGATGATGTTGATTATGGATAATAACGAGAAGATTAATATGAAGATTGATGATGAAATGATCAATAATGATAATTGATAATGATTTAGCATCGACCTATTTCCCCTTTATGTCGAACTCAGCAAACCCCACCACTTTTTCTGTTTTGTCGACTGATTTTCGTAAACCTGGACAGCAGAAAATGTTGAGCCTATCCTTTATATATGGGCCGTGGACCTGCAGTTGGGCCGAGGGATTGGGATGGAAGAAGGGAAGTGTCGGTTTAAAAAGATACAACATGCGAAGTATAACAGAATGAAACAGGTGGTGACATGGTTAAGGATGTTTGTGATATACGAGAGGTTGTGGGTTCAAACCCGTGCTAGGGCGTTTATTTTTTTAGACTATTCTTGTGAGGTATAATTTTAATTACTATTATTTTCCTAAATGTTAACATTAACATTAATCTATTAGTATTACCAGATTACTATAATTACTATTATCAATATTATGAGTCTCGATATTATTACTATCCTAACTATTATTAATAGTAAAATTACCATAAGTATTATTATTATCAGTATTGTTATTTTTAATATCATTAATATAATCAAATACAACTTTTATTTATCATTATTAATATATTTTACTAAATAAATATTATGTATATAAAAAATATATTTATTGGTAATATTACATAAAAGTATGTATTAATCATATTAACGAATTTTATGCGAATATTTATATATAACAAATCAGGTATTTTTTTTAATAAAACTAACTGAAAATATACTAATATAACTATCTAAACACTAATCATTTTGTATACAAATTGAATATATATAATATATAACATAAGCTATAATATATGAATTTATCCAATTGCAGTTATATATATATATATATTAATAAATATACAAATGATATAGATTCGTGAATCCGAGGCCAACTCTACACTTGTTAAATGACGTCATATGTATTTTACTACAAAATACATTAGGTGAGTTTCATTTGCTCCCTTTTTAATTGCTTTTGCAATATATATTTTTGGGCTGAGAATACATGCGCTGCTTTTATAAATGTTTACGAAATAGACACAAGTACTTAAAAATATATTCTACGTTTAGTTGTACCACTGACATACTTCCCTGTAGCTTGGTAACTACTATTTACATGGGTATTGTAAACGCGAATCCTGTTGATAGATCTATCGGGCCTGACAACCCCAACCGGACTGGATGACCAGTATTCAACGGTTGCACAGTACTTCGTTTTGTAGGCTACACTTGGTACGGTGTAGTGAGATTTCATAATAAAGGGAATATGCGACGTTGATTAATAGTTAAGTATGGTTACCAAGTGCTCAACCACTTAGAATGCTTTACATACACTTGCGAGTGTATTATGTTTATAATTATGAAATCTTGTGGTCTATTAATATATTGAAATGATTGTTATGATAAACCTATGAACTCACCAACCTTTTGGTTGACACTTTAAAGCATGTTTATTCTCAGGTACGAATTAAGTCTTCCGCTGTGCATTTGCTCAATTTAAGGACATTACTTGGAGTCGATCACCGCAATGGGACCAAATGTTGATGATTTCGTCCAGGTGGATAAGGACGGGTCGTTATAGGTGGTATCAGAGCGGTGGTCTTAGCGAACCAGGTCTTGCATTAGTGTGTCTAACTGATAGTTGATTAGATGCATTAGTGAGTCTGAACTTCGACCGTGTCTGCATGTCAAAAGTTTTGCTTATCATTCCGTGTCGAAAATTTCCTGCTTATCATTCTTAGGGAATCACTTGCTTATCATACTTAATCTAGACATATCTTACTACCTGGATTGCATGAATAGTGTATTGACAAAATTCATATCTTAGCGTATCTGCTAATTCATATCTTAGCATATCTGTTACTGTAAACTTTGCCTAACATATTCCGTAGATTCCTCCGTAACTTATGGGATTTTAGTATTATATATGCATATGTAAATTATGTATTGCAGGGTACTAATCTATATCCTATAATCTATTTCTTATCGAAAATCCTTCATCTGATCGTACGAGATGAATCCCTCAACCAGTTCGAATTCCTTAGATTCTGACAGCTATTCTAATATGGAGTCCCACTCCAGCTCCAAAAGCAGCGTCACCAGAATGAATCAACCAATCAGCCATCCCCAATTCATCTGATGTGTTCGTAGTCGACTTAATCAATGGAGATGAGAAGAATGTGATCCTTTCCATCAACCGAATTCACCCCTTGACGAAGAACCTGAAACACTTACCAGCGAACCTATCCGAAACACCATTTTTAGCCTCATCTCCAGGGTAGCTTGTCACGATTATCTTCTATCTAAAATTCTAAACCTTATTCATCCGCTCGTTCCGATCGACAACCATCCCGGAAAAATAGAAGAAGTCAACGAACTTCGAGCTCGAGTAATCAAATTGGAGAATATGGTGCAAAACCTACCAGCTTCAGCAACATCAACACCAGTACCACCAACAACCCAAGTTTCAACATCACATGCCTCAACATCTCATTCTGTACCTCGAGCCTAATCATCGTTCTACGTATCGTTCTATCTACTTTATCTTCGTTCTACATATCGTTCTACATCGATTATCTTTGTTCGACATGACGATTATGTAATCTCTAATGTTTTAGAGATCATGTAATCTAGTACTAACGATAAATCAAATGAGTTTAATATCTTATTGACTCATTAAATCCATGATTACATCTGAAGAAAATATATATACAAGTATATTTTCATAAAGATTGTAATTAAAATTCTTTTGTACAAACTGTTAATGGTGAAAATATTTTAACGGGTAGGTAATACCCGAGGAATATTTAGATTTCACATTAATCAGTTACACGGTACATTCTTCGACTCTGATTCAACAGTCAGTCACTATCCTACTTGTATTCATACATATACGTATCAGTTCATCAAAGAATAACTATTTCCATTCAAATTCAATTTCATATTTGGGATTTTGACCTACCAGAATCCAATAAGTGGCATAATGAAGAAAACATTAGACAAAATAAAATTTGTTAGAAACAAACGAATTAACTAATTGAAATATTGTTAAGAATCCACGCTAACTGTTCCTAGCTAACTGTTCCCAGCTAACTGGTTATATTTTATTTACCGCAATTTAATTATCGCAATTTACATTCTCGCAATTTTATTTAATTTCTGTTATTTACTTTTACGCACTTTAAATCGGGACACATGTACACAATACCTCGGATTAATTCTGAGACAATACGTTGTACACGGGTCATGATATATATTTATTTATTTTACGCATTTTAAATAACGGGACACGTATACAAGGTTTCGACTTATCATATCGACCCATCTATATATATATTTCGGAATAACCATAGACACTCTATATGTGAATGTTGGAGTTGGCTATACAGGGTTGAGGTTGATTCCAAAATATATATATGGTTTGAGTTGTGATCAATACTGAGACCGGTACACGGGTCACGATACATATTAATTAATTTGAATATTATATATATTAAATTATATATGAATGCATTGGACTATTGGACAATTGGACTATTGGACTGCTAACTTTGGACAATTAAAATGAATTAAAATATTGATTATAACATATGAAACTAAACAATTCTTCAAGCTTGCCACTTGATTTCATCTTAAACAGTCTTTTGTATCTTGACGATTACCATTTCCGTTCAAACTCTTTGATATTCTTGAAAACCCTCGGTTTGATAACCGATGATCCAGATCCGTTAACTTTGAAAATGCTGACGAAGCGGCATGTTGTAGATTGCCTTAATGGCCAAAAGTTTGATGATAAAGAATGGAGTGTTGGAAATGCTCAACAGAAAATGTGATACGGGAAAGCGGATTATGAAAAACTATGAAGGAGACTGTGAACAAATCACCAGGACTAAACCTGTACTTAAAGAATCTAGATGATTCTGTTTCTGATGAAATCTCTAGCGAATACCTTACTCCTTATTTATTCTAAATCCTTGCGGAAAATCTTTTCCATCAACCCTCGAACTTAGAAATTCCAAAATATCATCATAAAATATCTTCGATATTTCTGAGGATATTTTCATAAATATTCTTGTCCGAAATTATCTACCTCTTCGTGTGTTTTTTTTTTCTGTATTCCATTATATTGGAAACTTCTGTAAAATCTAAGTATGAATTATGAATGAATTGTGGAGAAGTGTTGGGAATTGAAGCATGAGTTACTATAATATAATGACGTCAGGCCAACGTGGTTATATTACAGTAAGTCATGCTAAATTTCTAATGTAACATGATGATGATTCACAGATCTTATCCTCATCATGTGCCATGTTACACGACTCTTTCATTCTACTTAATCTCTAAGCATATCACGGAAATATTTCCTTGATATTTCTGTTCTTCCATAACTCAGACAATCTGCTAATAAATCGTGCGATTACATTTTCTTTCTGATTAGAAGATTTCTTTAAATCCCTTAAATTACGGAAGATCAACAGTGACTACGTCAAAAGTTAAGATGAACATCTATTTACTTCATTTCATTCTTTTGTGACAGCTTCACTCGTACGCTTCACATAATCGAATTGTTTTACCACTATTACTAAATGGTCATAAAACTCTAGTTATCAACTCATATTCGTCATGAAAATACCTTTATTGTCAGCCATAACGACCTCACTCAAATTTCGGGGACAAAATTTCTTTAACGGGTAGGTACTGTCACGACCCGGAAAATTTCGATTAATTTTAAACCAAACTCTCGATACGATTTAATATTTTTGACACAATAAGCAAAGTCTGATAGGTCGAGTCACAAAAATTTTGAACTGTTTCATATATTCAAATGACCTTCGACCATTCCCGACGATTTCACGAACAACTATTTGTAAATAAATAATTATCGAACATGTTTGATCAGGTTTCAAACAGTTAATGAATGAAATGAATAAATTGATTTAATTTTAAAATATGGGATTTTTATGAATTAAATTTATCCATAACTGTTTAGTAATGGAAACAATATAATACTTCGTGATTTAATGTCAGTAGAAGAATCCATAAATTAAGCCGCTTAGCTGTGACTTGATTCTCGCACGTTTATTAGATAACTTTATATTATAATTACAATTAATTTAGTTACTGCTGTTGATTGAATCCATCATCCATTCTTTATTCTCTAATATATACATACATACATATTCATACAAAAGATCAAAACCTACTATCTTATATTTTTGTTTTTATGTTGACACATAATCGTTGGCACCCACACATACATGAATCTGTTTTACGTCAAAATCCAACTCACTATTATATTTCCAAATGATTCTATTCCTTTTCACCTTTCATTTTTTTTAAAATATATGCTAGCTATCATTATTCTATATAAATATATCTACATATATATCAATACTTAGAGATACACACAGATAATTAAACCCAAACCAAACCACCATCTTCACTCTTCTTCTTCAATGATCATCACCATCTAGAAACCATTGATCTACCACCATTTCCAAACATAACTCGACACCATTTTCAACATTTAAACAATCACTACAAATCTACAAAACTACCACCATCCCCGCAACTACTAGTAACCATCGAGAAAACCAACATAAACCACACCAGTCACTATTGCATTCATCAAACCCACATCATTTTTGTTCTTTCTGTTTGTTTGAAAATCAAACCACACGACATCACCAGGAAACCACCTCAAAGACCACAACTCCAACACCACCTCTTATATATATATATATATATATATATATATATATATATATATATATATATATATATATATATATATTTTATTTTTGTTCCTGACTCTAATTGGTGTCTTTGTAAACCACCATGCTTAAACCAACTTTAGATCAACACTACCTTTGATCAACGAAACCCGAGCCATCACCCATTCGTGCTTTTTTCTACAAGATATTACACAACCCATAATCCATGATTCACCCTCTCTATCATCTTACTCTCTCTCTCCCTCTCCTTTTCTCAATCGAACACCACCACATTTAATCACGATAATTCCACCATGAACCACCATCCTCCATCTCTCTCCTCCCCCTCTCCTCGTTTGTATTCCTTCTAATTGAAACCTGCATCTGCAGCTGCTAGCTTCCCTCTATTTATGTTGCGTTGTCAACACAGAACCGAAAACCACCATGTCCATCATCAACCCAACACCACTTATGCTTACTGTTTCGAACCACCACTATCTGCAACCGGCTACATCATGCTGCTACTCCTGTTTTCTAATACAAACTGTTGCACACCACCACAAACCCGTCACCATTAAACAACCCTAGTAACCGCTACTATTACATCTGTTTTTCTATTGTGATCAACCACCAACAATACCATCTAACAACTCCCATATCACCACCATTAGATCGACCACCTAAAACCCATCACACAAAGGTATACTCCTGTTGCACTCGTGTTTCTGTTTTGAACACCACGACACCCTCACTAAGCCCTCATAACCATTGAGTTCTCTTTCGTTGATTTTACTATTTCGAGTTCCTGTTAAAAACCGGATACTACCACCATAAAGATAACCTCTCTCTCATCTTCTCACCTCTCACTCTCTTCTCCTAATCTGTGTATACTCGAAAATTCCTCAATGAGAAGTAAACCTGAAGTAAAACCTAAACAATACTCCAACAACAATTATGTTGATATTCTATTTGTGTCTGATTGAACCAAATAACGATGATAATGATTATGATTTACGCTGTAAACGATGATGATAAATATGGAGATGATGGAAGGGATGATGTTGATTATGGATAATAACGAGAAGATTAATATGAAGATTGATGATGAAATGATCAATAATGATAATTGATAATGATTTAGCATCGACCTGTTTCCCCTTTATGTCGAACTCAGCAAACCCCACCACTTTTTCTGTTTTGTCGACTGATTTTCGTAAACCTGGACACCAGAAAATGTTGAGCCTATCCTTTATATATGGGCCGTGGACCTGCAGTTGGGCCGTGGGATTGGGATGGAAGAAGGGAAGTGTCGGTTTAAAAAGATACAACATGCAAAGTATAACAGAATGAAACAGGTGGTGACATGGTTAAGGATGTTTGTGATATACGAGAGGTTGTGGGTTCAAACCCGTGCTAGGGCGTTTATTTTTTTAGACTATTCTTGTGAGGTATAATTTTAATTACTATTATTTTCCTAAATGTTAACATTAACATTAATCTATTAGTATTACCATATTACTATAATTACTATTATCAATATTATGAGTCTCGATATTATTACTATCCTAACTATTATTAACAGTAAAATTACCATAAGTATTATTATTATTATCAGTATTGTTATTTTTAATATCATTAAAATAATCAAATACAACTTTTATTTATCATTATTAATATATTTTACTAAATAAATATTATGTATATAAAAAATATATTTATTGGTAATATTACATAAAAGTATGTATTAATCATATTAACGAATTTTATGCGAATATTTATATATAACAAATCAGGTATTTTTTTTAATAAAACTAACTGAAAATATACTAATATAACTATCTAAACACTAATCATTTTGTATACAAATTGAATATATATAATATATAACATAAGCTATAATATATGAATTTATCCAATTGCAGTTATATATATATATTAATAAATATACAAATGATATAGGTTCGTGAATCCGAGGCCAACTCTACACTTGTTAAATGACGTCATATGTATTTTACTACAAAATACATTAGGTGAGTTTCATTTGCTCCCTTTTTAATTGCTTTTGCAATATATATTTTTGGGCTGAGAATACATGCGCTGCTTTTATAAATGTTTACGAAATAGACACAAGTACTTAAAAATATATTCTACGTTGAGTTGTACCACTGGCATACTTCCATGTAGCTTGGTAACTACTATTTACATGGGTATTGTAAATGCGAATCCTGTTGATAGATCTATCGGGCCTGACAACCCCAACCGGACTGGACGACTAGTATTCAACGGTTGCACAGTACTTCGTTTTGTAGGCTACACTTGGTACGGTGTAGTGAGATTTCATAATAAAGGGAATATGCGACGTTGATTAATAGTTAAGTATGGTTACCAAGTGCTCAACCACTTAGAATGCTTTACATACACTTGCGAGTGTATTATGTTTATAATTATGAAATCTTGTGGTCTATTAATATATTGAAATGATTGTTATGATAAACCTATAAACTCACCAACCTTTTGGTTGACACTTTAAAGCATGTTTATTCTCAGGTACGAATTAAGTCTTCCGCTGTGCATTTGCTCAATTTAAGGACATTACTTGGAGTTGATCACCGCAATGGGACCAAATGTTGATGACTTCGTCCAGGTGGATAAGGACGGGTGGTTATAGGTAAGCATTTATATCTTATCTATTATATATTAATAATGTATCCCTGACTAGTGCTCGAGTATATAGGATTATGCATGCTAGTACGATTAATTTTGTTGTTAAATAGTTTATAATAGATCACGAATTTAATACATATATTACTGATATAAGGTATATGATATGCATGTTTTTGGAAAGCTGGCGAAAAATCAATAACTTTTCATTTAGAGATCGCGTAATTTCGATGAACGAATTAAAAGATATGGACAATTGAATTATGATTAACATTAATTGAAATTGCTTTTGAATCTGCAATTGATATTAAAACAACTTGTTTATAAGATTGATAATTTGGATTTTCAAATATTACTAATCGAGTAAATGAATTTCTATGTAAGGCACGTCTCGATTTGTTGAACAATTGTCAAAATTGACTGTTTTATCATATTTTAAAGCTTTATAAAACTATAGTCTAATTATTCAAGAATTGGGAAACCATGTGAAATGTTAAACTATTTTCAATTACCATGATCAATCAAACTATAGTATAGATTTTAAAAGATCATATTGGGTCAGGTTGACTTTTTGAAATGACTTTTGATAACTTTTGTATGTCAATATCGAGCATTAGGATTGTGATACACTATGACCCAACCTAGCTTATTAGACATGTATTGATCAACATATGTTCTATAGGTTGAGATCTACGGTTAATTTTGCATTCCGAGTTTCGGTCACTTTTTGGTAAATGACCTTATGTGCTGCTAAGGTGAGTTTCATTTGCTCCCTTTTTAATTGCTTTTGCAATCTATATTTTTGGGCTGAGAATACATGCACTTTATTTTAAACGCAGTGGATACAAGTATATACTAAATTCTACACCGAGTTTGAACCGAAAATCCCTTAGCTTTGGTAACTAGTAACTGCCGGTTATAAGAACTGGTGGGCGCGAGTAGTTATATATGGATCCATAGGGCATGATATCCCCGTCCGAGCTAGAGCACTAGCCTTTTAACGGACGTATGCTATTTGAGAAGCGTACACGTTGGTTTGCGTGTATTATTAAGATGATTATACAAAGGGTATAAAATATATATATATACGTTAAGTTTAGTTACCAGGGTGCTCAATTTCGTAGAATATTTTGATAAACGTTTCTGGATGGAATAACTGAAATCTTGTGATCCACTTTTATATACAGATTATGCGCAACATTAAAACTATGAACTCACCAACCTTTGTGTTGACACTTTTAAACATGTTTATTCTCAGGTTTCTAGAAGTCTTCCGCTGTTTGCTTATACGTTATACAAGCTATGTGCATGGAGTCATAGATGCTTTATTCAAGAAAACTTTGCATTTACAAAATCATCACCATGTATCTTATTTTGACTGCATTGTCAACGGATGTAGTATTGTAAACTATTATATACGGTGATTGTCTATACGTAGAAATCATCAGACATCGAAAACCTTGGATTTATATATTCATTTATGGTGTGCCTTTTCAAAAGAATGCAATGTTTACAAAACGTATCATACAGAGGTCAAAACCTCACTATGAAATCAATGAATGATGTATTCATCCAAAGGGATTTGGAAGGATCGTCACATTAGTATATATTTGTTACAAAATTTTCGTGGCTAAAACTAGCAAAATTATTCGATTTTGTTTTACCCGTCATTTCTTCGTTACAAATCCGTTTTGAGTGAATCAAGTTGCTATGGTTTCATAATGAACTGAAATTTATGAAACTAAACAGAAAAAGTATAAGTTTATAGTTGGAAATACAGGTTACAAGTCATTTTTTAAAGAGGTAGTCATTTCTGTCGAAAGAACGACATCTTGATGACCATTTTAAAAAACATACTTCAACTTTGTGTTTAACCATGATTTTTGGATATAGTATCATGTTCATATGAAATATTATTTTTCCAGAAAACAAACTTCCAATTCAAAGATTAAGATAGTTTTTATTTTTCTAACCCAAAACAGCCTCCGGTTTCACTACGACGGCGTATGTCCGATTTTACGGTGTTTTTTCGTGTTTTCAGGTTTTAAATCATTAAGTTAGCATATCATATAGATATAGAACATGTGTTTAGTTGATTTTAAAAGTTAAGTTAGAAGGATTAACTTTGTTTGAGAACAAGTTTAGAATTTACTAAACTATGTTCTAGTGATTACATGTTCAAATCTTCGAATAAGATAGTTTTATATATATGAATCGAATGATGTTATGAACATCATTACTACCTCAAGTTTAGTAGTTAAACCTACTGGAAGTGACAAAAATTGATCTAGCTTCAAAGGATCTTGGATGGCTTGAAAGTTCTTGAAGTAGAATCATGAAAACAAGTTCAAGTAAGATTATCACTCGAATTAAGATTGTTAGAGTTATAGAAATTGAATCAAAGTTTGAATATGAGTATTACCTTAATTTAGAAAGATAACCTACTGTAAATAACAAAGATTTATTGAGATTGGATGATCACTTAAAATGGATTTGCAAGATTGGAAGTAAGCTAGTAAGTGTTCTTGATGTGTTCTTGAATGATGATGTTTCTTGATTGTAATTGAAGCTAGATTGACCTAGATGATCAATATTACTGAAGTATAGATGTTCTTAAGCTTAGAGAGAGTTAAGATGGAGAGAATTTGGATTAGAAAATCAAATAAATGTGATGTGTGTGTTGTTTGAAAAAAATGCCTAATGCTTAGTCAATATAAGGTTACTAGTTTTTGTTTTCATGCTCATAAGTCATGCTAGTTGTCAAATGATGGTTCCCACATATCTTGGTGACTCACAAGGGCTGCTAAGAGCTGATCATTGGAGTGTATATACCAATAGTAAATACATCTAGAAGCTGTGTATTGTACGAGTACGAATACGGGTGTATACGAGTAAAATTGTTGATGAAAATGAATTAGAATGCAATTGTAAGCCTTTTTGATAAATAGAAGTACTTTGATATGTGTCTTGAAGTCTTTCAAAAGTGTTTGAATACATCTTAAAATACTACATGTATATACATTTTAACTGAGTCGTTAAGTCATCGTTAGTCGTTACATGTAAGTGTTGTTTTGAAACCTTTAAGTTAACGATCTCATTTAATGTAGTTAACCCATTGTTTATTATATCTAATGAGATGTTAAATTATTACATTATCATGATATAATGATGTATGAATATATCTTAATATGATATATATATATACATTAAAATGTCGTTACAACGATAATCGTTACATATATGCCTCGTTTCGAAATTCTTAAGTTAGTAGTCTTGTTTTACATATGTAGTTCATTGTTAACATACATAATGATATATATAATTATCATTTTATCATGTTAAATATAGTGTAACAATACCTTAATATGATACATATGTATTTAGTAAGGCGTTGTTATAACGATAATCGTTATATATATCGTTTCGAGTTTCTTAACTTAGTAATCTCATTTTTTATGAATATAACTCATTGTTAATATACTTAGTGAGATACTTACTTATCATAATATCATGTTAACTATATATATATATATATATATATATATATATATATATATATATATATATATATATATATATATATATATATATATATATATATATATCCATATATATATATCATCATATAGTTTTTACAAGTTTTAACGTTCGTGAATCGCCGGTCAACTCGGGTGGTCAATTGTCTACATGAAACTCATTTCAAATAATCAAGTCTTAACAAGTTTGATTGCTTAACATGTTGGAAACATTTAATCATGTAAATATAGTTTTCATTTAATATATGTAAACATGGAAAAGTTCCGGTCACTACACATGATCCTCGAGAGCCCCATTTTTTGGCTCTTATACGGATTCTTCGCTACATTCGAGGAACTCTTGATCTAGGTCTACAACTATTTATTTCATCTAGCCCTTCACTTGTCGCTTATGAAATGTCCCGTTCTTATTGATTAAAAACGTTCCATATTAATTGATTTCGTTGCGAGGTTTTGACCTCTATATGAGACGTTTTTCAAAGACTGCATTCATTTTAAAACAAACCATAACCTTTATTTCATTAATAAAGGTTTAAAAAGCTTTACGTAGATTATCAAATAATGATAATCTAAAATATCCTATTTACACACGACCATTACATAATGGTTTACAATACAAATATGTTACAACAAAATAAGTTTCTTGAATGCAGTTTTTACACAATATCATACAAGCATGGAATCCAAATCTCGTCCTTATTTAAGTAAGCGACAGCGGAAGCTCTTAAAAATCACCTGAGAATAAACATGCTTAAAACGTCAACAAAAATGTTGGTGAGTTATAGGTTTAACCTATATATATCAAATCATAATAATAGACCACAAGATTTCATATTTCAATACACATCCCATACATAGAGATAAAAATCATTCATATGGTGAACACCTGGTAACCGACATTAACAAAATGCATATATAAGAATATCCCCATCATTCCGGGACACCCTTCGGATATGATATAAATTTCGAAGTACTAAAGCATCCGGTACTTTGGATGGGGTTTGTTAGGCCCAATAGATCTATCTTTAGGATTCGCGTCAATTAGGGTGTCTGTTCCCTAATTCTTAGATTACCAGACTTAATAAAAAGGGGCATATTCGATTTTGATAATTCAACCATAGAATGTAGTTTCACATACTTGTGTCTATTTTGTAAATCATTTATAAAACCTGCATGTATTCTCATCCCAAAAATATTAGATTTTAAAAGTGGGACTATAACTCACTTTCACATATTTTTACTTCGTCGGGAAGTAAGACTTGGCCACTGGTTGATTCACGAACCTATAACAATATATACATATATATCAAAGTATGTTCAAAATATATTTACAACACTTTTAATATATTTTGATGTTTTAAGTTTATTAAGTCAGTTGTCCTCGTTAGTAACCTACAACTAGTTGTCCACAGTTAGATGTACAGAAATAAATCGATAAATATTATCTTGAATCAATCCACGACCCAGTGTATACGTATCTCAGTATTGATCACAACTCAAACTATACATATTTTGGAATCAACCTCAACCCTGTATAGCTAACTCCAACATTCACATATAGAGTGTCTATGGTTGTTCCGAAATATATATAGATGTATCGACATGATAAGTCTTTTAACCTCACGATCCATTATTTCAACGGGTTCTTCGATGAATTGAAGTTTTTCGTTGATTTGGATTTCATCTAACGGAATAGTGAGATCTTCTTTAGCAAAACATTTCTTCAAATTCGAGACGTGGAAAGTGTTATGTACAGCCGCGAGTTGTTGAGGTAACTCAAGTCGGTAAGCTACTGGTCCGACACGATCAATAATCTTGAATGGTCCAATATACCTTAGATTTAATTTCCCTCGTTTACCAAATCGAACAACGCCTTTCCAAGGTGCAACTTTAAGCATGACCATCTCTCCAATTTCAAATTCTATATCTTTTCTTTTAATGTCAGCGTAGCTCTTTTGTCGACTTTGGGCGGTTTTCAACCCTTGTTGAATTTGGATGATCTTCTCGGTAGTTTCTTGTATAATCTCCGGACCCGTAATCTGTCTATCCCCCACTTCACTCCAAAAAATCGGAGACCTGCACTTTCTACCATAAAGTGCTTCAAACGGCTCCATCTCAATGCTTGAATGGTAGCTGTTGTTGTAGGAAAATTCTGCTAACGGTAGATGTCGATCCCAACTGTTTCTGAAATCAATAACACATGCTCGTAGCATGCCTTCAAGTGTTTGTATCGTCCTTTCGCTCTGCCCATCAGTTTGTGGATGATAGGCAGTACTCATGTCTAGACGAGTTCCTAATGCTTGCTGTAATGTCTGCCAGAATCTTGAAATAAATCTACATCCCTATCAGAGATAATAGAGATTGGTATTCCATGTCTGGAGATGACTTCCTTCAAATACAGTCGTGCTAACTTCTCCATCTTGTCATCTTCTCTTATTGGTAGGAAGTGTGCTGATTTGGTGAGACGATCAACTATTACCCAAATAGTATCAAAACCACTTGCAGTCCTTGGCAATTTAGTGATGAAATCCATGGTAATGTTTTCCCATTTCCATTCCGGGATTTCGGGTTGTTGAAGTAGACCTGATGGTTTCTGATGCTCAGCTTTGACCTTAGAACACGTCTAACATTCTCCTACGTATTTAGCAACATCGGCTTTCATACCCGGCCACCAAAAATGTTTCTTGAGATCTTTGTACATCTTCCCTGTTCCAGGATGTATTGAGTATCTGGTTTTATGAGCTTCTCTAAGTACCATTTCTCTCATATCTCCAAATTTTGGTACCCAAATCCTTTCAGCCCTATACCGGGTTCCGTCTTCCCGAATATTAAGATGCTTCTCCGATCCTTTGGGTATTTCATCCTTTAAATTTCCCTCTTTTAAAACTCCTTGTTGCGCCTCCTTTATTTGAGTAGTAAGGTTATTATGAATCATTATATTCATAGATTTTACTCGAATGGGTTCTCTGTCCTTCCTGCTCAAGGCATCGGCTACCACATTTGCCTTCCCCGGGTGGTAACGAATCTCAAAGTCGTAATCATTCAATAATTCAATCCACCTACGCTGCCTCATATTCAGTTGTTTCTGATTAAATATGTGTTGAAGACTTTTGTGGTCGGTATATATAATACTTTTGACCCCATATAAGTAGTGCCTCCAAGTCTTTAATGCAAAAACAACCGCGCCTAATTCCAAATCATGCGTCGTATAATTTTGTTCGTGAATCTTCAATTGTCTAGACGCATAAGCAATCACCTTCGTTCGTTGCATTAATACACAACCGAGACCTTACTTTGATGCGTCACAATAAATCACAAAATCATCATTCCCTTCAGGCAATGACAATATAGGTGCCGTAGTTAGCTTTTTCTTCAATAACTGAAACGCTTTCTCTTGTTCATCATTCCATTCAAATTTCTTCCCTTTATGCGTTAATGCAGTCAAGGGTTTTGCTATTCTGGAAAAGTCTTGGATGAACCTTCTGTAGTAACCAGCTAGTCCTAAAAACTGGCGTATGTGTTTCGGAGTTTTCGGGGTTTCCCACTTTTCAACAGTTTCTATCTTTGCCGGATCCACCTTAATACCTTCTTTGTTCACTATGTGACCGAGGAATTGAACTTCTTCCAACCAAAATGCACACTTTGAAAACTTAGCGTACAATTCTTCCTTCCTCAATACTTCTAACACCTTTCTCAAATGTTCACCGTGTTCTTGGTCATTCTTTGAGTAAATAAGTATGTCATCAATGAAAACAATGACAAACTTGTCAAGGTATGGTCCATACACTCGGTTCATAAGGTCCATGAACACAGCTGGTGCATTAGTTAAACCAAACGGCATGACCATAAACTCGTAATGACCGTAACGTGTTCTGAAAGCAGTCTTTGGAATATCATATTCTTTCACCCGCATTTGATGATACCCGGAACGTAAGTCAATCTTTGAATAAACAGACGAGCCTTGTAGTTGATCAAATAAGTCGTCGATTCTCGGTAGTGGGTAGCGGTTCTTGATGGTAAGTTTGTTCAACTCTCGGTAGTCGATACACAACCTGAATGTACCATCTTTCTTCTTGACAAACAAAACAGGAGCTCCCCACGGTGATGTGCTTGGTCGAATGAAACCACGCTCTAAAAGTTCTTGTAATTGGCTTTGCAGTTCTTTCATCTCGCTGGGTGCGAGTCTGTAAGGAGCACGAGCTATTGGTGCAGCTCCTGGTACAAGATCTATTTGAAATTCAACTGATCGATGTGGGGGTAATCCCGGTAATTCTTTCGGAAATACATCGGGAAATTCTTTTGCAATGGGAACATCATTGATGCTCTTTTCTTCAGTTTGTACTTTCTCGACGTGTGCTAGAACAGCATAGCAACCTTTTCTTATTAGTTTTTGTGCCTTCAAATTACTAATAAGATGTAGCTTCGTGTTGCCCTTTTCTCCGTACACCATTAAGGGTTTTCCTTTTTCTCGTATAATGCGAATTGCATTTTTGTAACAAACGATCTCTGCTTTCACTTCTTTCAACCAGTCCATACCGATTATCACATCAAAACTCCCTAACTCTACTGGTATCAAATCAATCTTAAATGTTTCGCTAACCAGTTTAATTTCTCGATTCCGACATATATTATCTGCTGAAATTAATTTACCATTTGCTAATTCGAGTAAAAATTTACTATCCAAAGGCGTCAATGGACAACTTAATTTAGTGCAAAAATCTCTACTCATATAGCTTCTATCCGCACCCGAATCAAATAAAACGTAAGCAGATTTATTGTCAATAAGAAACGTACCCGTAACAAGCTCCTGGTCTTCCTGTGCCTCTGCCGCATTAATATTGAAAACTCTTCCGCGGCCTTGTCCATTCGTGTTCTCCTGGTTCGGGCAATTTCTAATAATGTGGCCCAGTTTTCCACATTTATAACAAACTACATTGGCATAACTTGCTCCGACACTACTTGCTCCGCCATTACTCGTTCCGACACCATTTGTTCCTTTCGTTCTATTAACCCCTGGTCCGTAGACCTCACACTTCGCCGCGCTATGACCATTTATTTTACACTTGTTGCAAAATTTGGTGCAGAACCCCGAGTGATACTTTTCACACCTTTGGCATAGCTGCTTCTGATTGTTGTTGTTGTTGCGGTTATTATTGTTGTTAGGATGATTGTTGTAGTTGTTGTTGTTGTTGTTGTTGTTGTTGTTGGGCCGTTTGTTGTAGTTGCGATTGATGTTGCGATTGTTGGGATAATTGTTGCGATTATTGTTGTAATTGTTGTTGTTGTTGTTGTTGTTGTTGTTGTATTGGTGATTCTTATCACCGTTTTCCTCCCACTTTCTTTTGACTTGCTTCACATTGGCCTCTTCAGCAGTCTGTTCTTTAATTCTTTCTTCAATCTGGTTCACTAGTTTGTGAGCCATTCTACATGCCTGTTGTATGGAGGCGGGCTCGTGTGAACTTATATCTTCTTGGATTCTTTCCGGTAATCCTTTCACAAACGCGTCGATCTTCTCTTCCTCATCTTCGAATGCTCCAGGACACAATAGGCACAATTCTGTGAATCGTCTTTCGTACGTGGTAATATCAAATCCTTGGGTTCGTAACCCTCTAAGTTCTGTCTTGAGCTTATTGACCTCGGTTCTGGGACGGTATTTCTCGTTCATCAAGTGCTTGAATGCTGACCACGGTAGTGCGTACGCATCGTCTTGTCCCACTTACTCTAGATAGGTATTCCACCATGTTAACGCAGAACCTGTGAAGGTATGCGTAGCGTACTTCACTTTGTCCTCTTCAGTACACTTACTTATGGCAAACACCGATTCGACCTTCTCGGTCCACCGTTTCAATCCGATCGGTCCTTCGGTTCCATCAAATTCCAAAGGTTTGCAGGCAGTGAATTCTTTGTAGGTGCATCCTACACGATTTCCTGTACTGCTAGATCCAAGGTTATTGTTGGTATGTAGCGCAGCCTATACTGCGGCTATGTTTGAAGCTAGAAAAGTACGGAATTCCTCTTCATTCATATTCACGGTGTGTCGAGTAGTCGGTGCCATTTCATTCAAAATAGTCAAATGGAACAAGTTAATCATACAGAATATTAAGAGTAGTTAATAGTATTTCGTAGCATAATATGAACTCATTTATAAAAGCTTTTTCTTCATATTAGCGTTTTATAAGTTTAAATTCGGGTAGTACGTACCCGTTAAGTTCATACTTAGTAGCTAATATACAATTCAACTACTACAATTCTATATGAAAAACTGATTATAATAATATTTCGCGTTCAAAATTTTATACAATATTTTACAAACTTACAATACCGCTTATTTTACATAAAGCATGAAATATAGCACACAATAACTTTGATACAAGATAGTTGTGAAGATAATTCTAGCTAGTACACAAGTCGTTCAGCAAAGGCAATAAAGACACGTAATTCATACGTCCAGAAACAAGTCATGCATTCTGGTTTTACTAGGACTACTTCCCATCCTTGGTCTTGTGGAACATAACCATTATGGCCGTTGATAAGACAGCGTGTTGTAACGTTGTCAAAGGGACGAGGGTTACGTAATGTCCAACAGTCCCGTAACAATCTAAAAACCTCATTTCTTACCCCAATTACCGACTCCGTCACTTGTGGGAACGTTTTGTTTAATAGTTGTAGCCCGATGTTCTTGTTCTCACTTTGGTGAGAAGCGAACATTACTAATCCATAAGCATAACATGCTTCTTTATGTTGCATGTTAGCCGCTTTTTCTAAATCACGAAGTCCAATATTCGGATATATTGAGTCAAAATAATTTCTTAACCCATTGCGTAAAATAGCATTTGGGTTCCCCGCAATATATGCGTCAAAGTAAACACATCGTAACTTATGGATTTCCCAATGTGATATACCCCATCTTTCGAACGAAAGCCTTTTATAAACCAAGGCATTCTTGGAACGTTCTTCGAATGTCTTACAAACTGATCTCGCCTTAAATAGTTGTGTCGAAGAATTCTGACCGACTCTAGACAAGATTTCATCAATCATGTCTCCGGGTAGGTCTCTTAAAATATTGGGTTGTCTATCCATTTTGTGTTTTTATACTGTAAAATAGACAAGAGTTAGATTCATAAAAAAAATACTTATTAATACAAGCAATTTTTACATATATCATAAAGCATAAGCACACTATATTACTTATATTACACCACACGAATACAACTATCTTATTCCGACTCGCTTGTTTCTTCTTCTTCGGTTTTGGTTCGTTTTGCCAAGTTTCTAGGGATATATAATACGAGCCGTCGTTTTCCACATTGGTTTAGAAAAACCTGGTGGTTTAGAGGTTCCCGGGTCATTGTTACAACTTAAGGACTTCGGGGGTTGACGATACATATAAAGTTCATCGGGGTTGGAATTAGATTTCTCTATTTTTATGCCCTTTCCCTTATTATTTTCTTTTGCCTTTTTAAATTCAGTTGGGGTAATTTCTATAACATCATCGGAATTCTCGTCGGAATCCGATTCATCGGAGAATTGGTAATCCTCCCAATATTTTGCTTCCTTGGCGGAAACACCATTGACCATAATTAACCTTGGTCGGTTGGTTGAGGATTTTCTTTTACTTAACCGTTTTATTATTTCCCCCACCGGTTCTATTTCTTCATCCGGTTCCGATTCTTATTCCGGTTCCGACTCTTCTTCCGGTTCCTCTTCGGGAACTTGTGAATCAGTCCATGAATCATTCCAATTTACATTTGACTCTTCATTATTATTAGGTGAGTCAATGGGACTTGTTCTAGAGGTAGACATCTATCACATAATATCAAACGCGTTAAGAGATTAATATATCACATAATATTCACATGTTAAAAATATATAGTTTCCAACAAAATTTGTTAAGCAATCATTTTTCAAGTAAACACGGTCGAAGTCCAGACTCACTAATGCATCCTAACAAACTCGATAAGACACACTAATGCAAAATTCTGGTTCTCTAAGACCAACGCTCTGATACCAACTGAAATGTCCCGTTCTTATTGATTAAAAACGTTCCATATTAATTGATTTCGTTGCGAGGTTTTGACCTCTATATGAGACGTTTTTCAAAGACTGCATTCATTTTAAAACAAACCATAACCTTTATTTCATTAATAAAGGTTTAAAAAGCTGTACGTAGATTATCAAATAATGATAATCTAAAATATCCTATTTACACACGACCATTACATAATGGTTTACAATACAAATATGTTACAACAAAATAAGTTTCTTGAATGCAGTTTTTACACAATATCATACAAGCATGGAATCCAAATCTCGTCCTTATTTAAGTATGCGACTGCGGAAGCTCTTAAAAATCACCTGAGAATAAACATGCTTAAAACGTCAACAAAAATGTTGGTGAGTTATAGGTTTAACCTATATATATCAAATCATAATAATAGAACACAAGATTTCATATTTCAATACACATCCCATACATAGAGATAAAAATCATTCATATGGTGAACACCTGGTAACCGACATTAACAAAATGCATATATAAGAATATCCCCATCATTCCGGGACACCCTTCGGATATGATATAAATTTCGAAGTACTAAAGCATCCGGTACTTTGGATGGGGTTTGTTAGGCCCAATAGATCTATCTTTAGGATTCGCGTCAATTAGGGTGTCTGTTCCCTAATTCTTAGATTACCAGACTTAATAAAAAGGGGCATATTCGATTTTGATAATTCAACCATAGAATGTAGTTTCACATACTTGTGTCTATTTTGTAAATCATTTATAAAACCTGCATGTATTCTCATCCCAAAAATATTAGATTTTAAAAGTGGGACTATAACTCACTTTCACATATTTTTACTTCGTCGGGAAGTAAGACTTGGCCACTGGTTGATTCACGAACCTATAACAATATATACATATATATCAAAGTATGTTCAAAATATATTTACAACACTTTTAATATATTTTGATGTTTTAAGTTTATTAAGTCAGTTGTCCTCGTTAGTAACCTACAACTAGTTGTCCACAGTTAGATGTACAGAAATAAATCGATAAATATTATCTTGAATCAATCCACGACCCAGTGTATACGTATCTCAGTATTGATCACAACTCAAACTATACATATTTTGGAATCAACCTCAACCCTGTATAGCTAACTCCAACATTCACATATAGAGTGTCTATGGTTGTTCCGAAATATATATAGATGTATCGACATGATAGGTCGAAACATTGTATACGTGTCTATGGTATCTCAAGATTACATAATATACAATACAAGTTGATTAAGTTATGGTTGGAATAGATTTGTTACCAATTTTCACGTAGCTAAAATGAGAAAAAATTATCCAATCTTGTTTTACCCATAACTTCTTCATTTTAAATCCGTTTTGAGTGAATCAAATTGCTATGGTTTCATATTGAACTCTATTTTATGAATCTAAACAGAAAAAGTACAGGTTTATAGTCGGAAAAATAAGTTAAAAGTCGTTTTTGTAAAGGTAGTCATTTCAGTCGAAAGAACGACGTCTAGATGACCATTTTAGAAAATATACTTCCACTTTGAGTTTAACCATAATTTTTGGATATAGTTTCATGTTCATAATAAAAATCATTTTCTCAGAATAACAACTTTTAAATCAAAGTTTATCATAGTTTTTAATTAACTAACCCAAAACAGCCCGCGGTGTTACTACGGCGGCGTAAATCCGGTTTTACGGTGTTTTTCGTGTTTTCCGGTTTTAAATCATTAAGTTAGCATATCATATAGATATAGGACATGTGTTTAGTTGATTTTAAAAGTCAAGTTAGAAGGATTAACTTTTGTTTGCGAACAAGTTTAGAATTAACTAAACTATGTTCTAGTGATTACAAGTTTAAACCTTCGAATAAGATAGCTTTATATGTATGAATCGAATGATGTTATGAACATCATTACTACCTTAAGTTCCTTGGATAAACCTACTGTAAAAGAGAAAAATGGATCTAGCTTCAACGGATCCTTGGATGGCTCGAAGTTCTTGAAGCAGAATCATGACACGAAAACAAGTTCAAGTAAGATCATCACTTGAAATAAGATTGTTATAGTTATAGAAATTGAATTAAAGTTTGAATATGATTATTACCTTGTATTAGAATGATAACCTACTGTAAGAAACAAAGATTTCTTGAGGTTGGATGATCACCTTACAAGATTGGAAGTGAGCTAGCAAACTTGAAAGTATTCTTGATTTTATGTAACTAGAACTTGTAGAATATATGAAGAACACTTAGAACTTGAAGATAGAACTTGAGAGAGATCAATTAGATGAAGAAAATTGAAGAATGAAAGTGTTTGTAGGTGTTTTTGGTCGTTGGTGTATGGATTAGATATAAAGGATATGTAATTTTGTTTTCATGTAAATAAGTCATGAATGATTACCCATATTTTTGTAATTTTATGAGATATTTCATGCTAGTTGCCAAATGATGGTTCCCACATGTGTTAGGTGACTCACATGGGCTGCTAAGATCTGATCATTGGAGTGTATATACCAATAGTACATATGTAACGACCCGCACTTTTTCGATCATTCTATACTTATAAGATTAATATTTACATAAATTAAACCTTGCCAACATGATAAGCAATCCAAATCGTTGAGATTTATATATCCGAAAAGAGTTTTACACAACGTTTGACCGTCTAGTTTGATCGATGATATCACGAACTATACAATATATGATAATTATACGTTTGTGTATATATATGTATATATACATATTTAACATGATTAAGGAATGTTTTAATACCTCATTTTATATTAATAACAAGAAGTTATATGTGTATTTTGAAACTACTAACTTAAGTTTTCAAAACGATAACTATACGTAACGTTATTTGACATAAATACTTAAGACATATAATGTTTATACATATATTGTATAAGTAATGTATTTAATCACTTTTAAGAACTTAAATACATAAAATCATATAAGTGTATTCACAAAAGATAGCTATATTTGAATCCTCATTCCATTTTTCACAAAATTTCTATACGTATACCTAGAGTATTTGTACTCGTATCATACCAAGCTTCTATACGTATTTACTATTGGTATATACACATCAAATCACCACCTAACCAGCCCTTATTCATGCCTTATGTATAAGGTAATTACTTTTGAATCATTGCAAGACTAATTACAAAAATACAAACTAGAATTTTGTCATGTTATCCTTAAAGATCACATTTTTAGGAGTATATATGTATCATCATTTTTGATTCATTTTTACTTCAATCTCTTAACTAAAAACACACACTCTTTCTTACTCTCTAAACTCCATAACAATCCAGCAAAGTTCCATAAAGATCTAGCTTCAAAAACCATACTAAAACACCATAAGAAAACCATACAAAAACACTTCAAGAAAACCTTCCAAGAACACCAACTTACTTCCAATCTTTCATCCACTTCCATCACCCTTTTGATTCTAGCTTCTTACTTCTCTTTTACAGCAACTTCATCCAAGGAACTTGAGGTAGAATCTATGTTCATAACCTTATTCGATTCATATATATATAGCTATCATATTTTGTGGTATACAAGTTTAACAACAAGAACATAGTTTGAATGTTTTCAAACTTGTTTGCAAACTAAATAGATCCTTCTAACTTAACTTTTAAAATACTTCAAGACATGTAACATAACTTATTTATATGTTAATTTAACAAGGTAAAACTTGGTTTTTCAAAGTACAAGTATTTTTGGAAAAATGGTCATTAAATGATTTTGTTGTAACAAAAATGTTTAACTTCATATGTTTCACTAAACTTTCACCTATGCCGTATGATTTTGAATACAAACCAAGGTATTTACAGTTCATAGTCTTAAAGAAGAACTCGATCCAAGAAGATGGCAATTTGAATCAACGAAAACGGACTTGTAACGAAGAAACTATGACCGAAACAAAATTGGCTATCCTAGACATTTTCAACTTCGGGATTCATTGGAAAAATTTACATAAAATCACATACTTCTAAGATAACATGATATTTTATATATATGTACTCATAATTCAATTTCATATGGTTCAGGATCACCCGTAAGCAACACGAGAAGATTAATCATAAGATCCCATGTTTGTACGCAACACGTCATTTGACAACACCGGTACTTTATGTACGCAATACGTCATTTGACAACACCGGTACCGTGGGTCAAGATTAATCTCGACCAATACATATACGTTGGGGTTTTATTTATTTCGTTGGGGATTTTATTTATTGCGGGTATATTAAACATCTAAAAATGAACCATTAAAAATTGAATTGCTAACCTCGGACAGCTAACTTCGGACTAAGGAAATATTCAAAGTATTAAAAGTATAACAAGTATAGATATATATAACGTTTGTTTTAAAATGAAAACATATTGATATATTATATATGGATAGGTTCGTGATATCAACCGGAAGACCGAGTCAAATTATATATATCATCAAGACAAGAGTGAGTATATAGTCCCACTTTTAAACTCTAAATATTTCGGGATGAGAATACATGTATTTTATGTTTTACGATATGGACACAAGTAACTGAAAAATATGTTCTACGTTGAGTTGTACCACTGGCATACTTCCCTGTAGCTTGGTAACTAATATTTACAGCGGTATTGTAAACGCGAATCCTGTTGATAGATCTATCGGGCCTGACAACCCCAACCGGACTGGACGACCAGTATTCAACGGTTGCACAGTACTTCGTTTTGTGACTACACTTGGTACGGTGTAGTAAGATTTCATATTAAAGGGAATATGCGACGTGAAAATGTTAAGTATGGTTACCAAGTGCTCAACCACTTAGAATACTTTTATTAAACTGTTTATATACGAAATCTTGTGGTCTATATATATATTGCTGCCGGCATTAAACCTATATCTCACCAACTTTATGTTGACCTTTTTAAAACATGTCTATTCTCAGGTGATTTCTAAAGCTTCCGCTGCATCATGTTGGATCTAACCAGGATCTTGCGTACGCATGTTTGTGTCAAAAATAAAACTGCATATCCGAGATGTTGTATTGTAAAATATGCTAGAAACCGTGTTGTTGTCATCATTTGTAAAGTTTGTAAGTCGAAGATTATCGCTAAACGTTAATCTTCTTTTTATTGTCTTAAGCTTGTAACAAAAATAATGGTTATGGTTTGTAATGTATAATATATGCAGTTTTCTTTCAAAAATGTCTCATATAGAGGTCAATACCTCGCAATGAAATCATACGTTATCTAACGCGTTCTTATGGTTAAGGACGGGTTATGACATGTGGTATCAGAGCGTTGGTCTTAGCGAACCAGGTTTGCATTAGTGTGTCTAACCGAGAAGTCGTTAGGATACATTAGTAAAGTCTGGACTTTGACCGGGTCTGATTTTAAAAAAAAAAAAAAACCATTGCTTATCACTGTTGGTTAAAATTTATGTGTAAATATTATGTAAGTACTAATGGGTTAGTTGTTGTGTGATAGATGTCGGGCTCGAAACTTATTATCACATTCAGCGACTCCGAATCAGAACCTTCAGATTGTGTTTCAGTCATTAACATATCCGATGACGAAAGTGGTATTTTTGGGGAAGACTCACAATTTCCGGATGAACCAACTATAGAAATATCGGAAAGTGAACCCGAGGAGGAAAGTGAACCCGAGGAGGAAAGTGAACCCGAGGAGGAAAGTGAACCCGAGGAAGAAATACAGGAAATTACAAAAGACGAGTTCGAACTAGGAAAGAAACGAAAGGCTAATGAATTAGAAAATCCAAATCCCGAGTTTAATGAGAATGATGTGGCACCAATTCCACTCAACACTACCACCCCTATCCCCGCTATTCCTATTAGTGCTATCCCCGCATCTAGTACTTCGGCACCTCAGCCAAAACGTAGGGAGACAGCTAGGATTCGCGTTGGGGGATTCCCTGGACATAAATGTTTTGGGAAATAGACCAAATGATGCGCTGCCGTATTAAACCATGGAATCACATAATGTTTTGTATAATATTATTAGTGTGGTTTGTTTAAAGTTTGATGTAAGCATATGTAAAACAGCGAAGTATGAAATGCAATAATTTTCCATGGTTAAGTATTATTTAGATTGTAGTAATTGATTCTGTACTAAGCTATTAAGTATGAACATTAACGGGTAGGTACTACCCTAGATATAATTATAAAACGCTAATAAGAAGAAAAGGCTTTTATAATAATACCTGGTTCATATTATTAACAAGCTATAAATGTACTATAAATACACACTACATCTATAATATTCCATGTGAATAATTATTTTCTTTCATTAGGAAATGGCGCGATTGAATCGAATGACGGAACAAGAACTCGAGGAACTCATCAACCAGCGAGTGAACGACAGAATGTTATGGGTTGAGGCTGCAAGAGCTGCTGCAGTTAACCCAAATCCTCGTGTAGGATGCTCCTACAAGACTTTCCAAGCTTGCAAGCCATCATCATTCAGTGGAACGGAAGGACCGATCGGTTTAACCCGATGGATAGAAAAGATGGAGACGGTGTTTAAAATCAGTGGTTGTGATGAAAAAGACATGACCAAGTTTGCATCGTGCACTTTACAAGATAGTGCACTCACATGGTGGAAGAATTATGTGAAGGCGGTAGGAGGAGATGTAGCTTATGATACTCCATGGGAAGAATTCAAAGCGATGATAATCACCGAGTATTGTCCAAGGAATGAGGTTATTAAGTTAGAAGATGAGTTACGAAGTTTGAAGGTGGTTGGTACTGAAATCACCAACTACAATCAGCGATTCATGGAATTGGTTTTACTATGTCCTGAATTGGTTCCAACCGAAGCACGGAAGATTGAAATGTACAAAGGTGGTTTGCCCAAGAAGGTCAAGGCAAACGTTACGGCGTCGAAACCTAAGACAATTCATGAAGCTATAACCATGGCGAACGAGTTAATGGATCAGGTCATTCTGGATAAGAAAGCATTCACTACTGAGGTGAAGGTATCAAGTAACAAAAGGAAGTGGAACGGAAATTATGATCGAGGTTACCAACAGCAATCTTTTAAGAAACCAGAAACCCCGAAAGGTGCGGGTAGCGGTTCAGGCTTTGGTTACAAAGGACAAAGTCCTTTATGCAACCGTTGTCACAAACATCACTTTGGTTACTGTAGTGTGTTGTGCACCAAATGCAATCGACAGGGACATCTTGCTGAAGATTGTAGGGCTCTCGTTACAAATACAAATGGTGCCAAGACTCCTGCCACCAACGCAAATAGAACTGCTTTGGCTACCATTACTTGTTTTGGGTGCGGAAAACAAGGCCACTATAAGAGCCAGTGCCCGAATCCAGAGAAGAATATCGGACCTGTACGTGGAAGAGCATTTGTTATTAATGCTAAAGAGGCATGTGAAGACCCGGAGCTTGTTACGGGTACGTTTACCATTAATAACTTATCTGCATCTATTATATTTGATACTGGTGCTGATAGAAGTTACGTGTGTAGAGACTTTCACGCTAAATTGAATTGTTCATCATTACCTCTCGATGCTAAGTACATGATTGAGTTAGCTAATGGTAAACTAATTAAAGCCGATAAAATTTGCCGTGATTGTAAAATAAATTTAGCCGGAGAAACGTTTAAAATTGACTTGATACCCGTAGAATTAGGAAGTTTTGATGTAATAGTCGGCATGGACTGGATGTCCAAAATAGGAGCGGAAGTTGTGTGCGCCAAGAAGGCAATTCGCATTCCTCGTAAGGATAAAACGCCAGTAATGATTTATGGAGAGAAGGGTAACTCAAAGCTAAAACTCATTAGTTATTTGAAAGCTCAAAAGTGCTTGAAGAAAGGGTGCTATGCTATCTTAGCACATGTTAATAAAGTCGAAACAAAGGAAAAAGTGAAGAGCATCAATGACGTGCCTGTGGCAAGAGATTTTCCTGAAGTTTTTCCGGAAGAATTGCCGGGATTACCTCCATTTAGATCGGTAGAATTTCAAATAGATTTAGTACCAGGAGCTGCACCAGTGGCTCGTGCTCCATATAGACTTGCACCGTCCGAGTTAAAAGAACTTCAAAGTCAGTTAAAAGAATTACTGGATCATGGATTCATACGACCTAGTACTTCACCGTGGGGAGCTCCAATTTTGTTTGTTAAGAAGAAAGATGGATCTTTTAGGATGTGTATAGACTATCGTGAATTAAATAAGTTAACTATCAAGAATCGGTATCCACTACCGAGAATTGATGACTTATTTGATCAATTGCAAGGATCATGTGTTTATTCAAAAATCGACTTAAGATCGGGCTATCATCAACTACGCGTCAAAGAAGAGGATATTCCGAAAACTACTTTTCGGACACGTTATGGTCATTACGAATTTTTGGTCATGCCGTTTGGATTGACGAATGCGCCAGCTGTATTCATGGACCTCATGAATCGAGTTTGTAGTCCGTACTTAGATAAGTTTGTTATCGTTTTCATTGATGATATTCTTATCTATTCCAAGAGTGAGCAAGAGCATGAAGAGCATTTAAGGTTGATATTGGAGTTGTTGAGAAAAGAACAGCTATATGCTAAATTTTCTAAGTGTGCTTTCTGGTTGAAAGAAGTGCAATTTCTTGGTCACGTTGTTAATAGCGAAGGAATTCAGGTTGATCCAGCAAAAACTGAAGCTATTGAAAAATGAGAGACTCCTAAGACACCAACACAGATACGCCAATTTTTGGGTTTAGCCGGTTATTATAGAAGGTTTATTCAAGATTTTTCCCGAATAGCTAAGCCGTTGACAGCGTTAACGCAAAAAGGGAAGAAATATGAATGGACCTCGGAGCAGGAGAACGCATTTCAAATACTGAAGAAGAAGTTAACTACGGCGCCTATATTATCGTTACCAGAAGGGAACGATGATTTCGAAATATATTGTGACGCTTCGCGACAAGGTTTTGGTTGTGTTCTTATGCAACGGAAGAAAGTGATTGCATTTGCATCCCGACAATTGAAGATTCACGAGCGGAATTATACGACGCATGATCTAGAATTGGGAGCAGTCGTGTTTGCATTGAAGATGTGGAGACACTACTTGTATGGGGTTAAATTCACTGTGTTTACTGATCATAAAAGCCTTCAACATATTTTTGATCAGAAACAATTGAACATGAGGCAACGTAGGTGGGTCGAGTTAATAAACGACTATGATTGTGAAATTCGTTATCATCCCGGGAAGGCGAATGTGGTGGCTGATGCTTTAAGCAGAAAAGAACGAGAACCAATTCGAGTTCGAGCAATGAACATAAAAATTCGTATGAATCTCAACTCACAAATCAAAGAAGTTCAACGAGAAGCACTCAATGAAGAAAACATAAAGAATGAAATAATGAAAAAGTACGAGAAACAACTTGTTGTACGGGAAGATGGAATTCGGTATTTTGCAAATCGTATTTGGGTACCGAAGTTGGGTGGATTAAGGAAGTTGATATTGAACGAGGCACATAAGACAAGATACTCGATACATCCTGGAGTTGGAAAGATGTATCAAGATCTTAAGACACGTTATTGGTGGCCTAATTTAAAAACAGACGTTGCAACATATGTTGGGGAGTGTTTAACTTGTTCCAAGGTTAAAGCAGAACATCAAAAGCCGTCAGGGTTACTTCAACAACCAGAAATCCCAGAATGGAAATGGGATGGTATAACCATGGATTTCATCACGAAGTTACCAAAGACTGCCTGGGGATACGACACCATTTGGGTGATTGTTGATCGTCTCACCAAGTCTGCACATTTCTTGCCTATAAAGGAAACAGATAGAATGGAGAAACTATTACGATTGTATATAAAGGAAGTTGTTTCAAGGCATGGAATACCTATTTCCATTATATCCGATCGTGATAGTAGATTTACCTCAAAGTTTTGGCAATCACTACAGGAGGCACTAGGAACTCGTTTGGATATGAGTACCGCATATCATCCGCAGACCGACGGGCAGAGTGAAAGAACAATTCAGACTCTTGAAGACATGCTCAGGGCATGTGTGATCGATTTTGGAAACGGATGGGATAAATATCTACCGTTAGCAGAATTCTCGTATAATAATAGTTATCATGCGAGCATTGGAGCTGCGCCATTCGAAGCATTGTATGGAAGGAAGTGTAGATCTCCTATCTGTTGGAATGAAGTAGGAGATCGACAATTAACTGGTCCCGAGATCATACATGAAACGACTGAGAAGATAGTACAAATCAAGGAGAGATTAAAAACAGCCCGCAGTCGCCAAAAGAGCTACGCCGATGTCCGAAGGAAACCATTAGAGTTTCAGGTCGGGGACATGGTTATGCTAAAGGTGTCACCTTGGAAAGGTGTGATACGTTTCGGCAAAAGGGGTAAACTAAACCCAAGGTACGTAGGCCCGTTCAAGATCATCGAACGCATTGGACCGGTAGCTTATCGACTCGAGTTACCGCAACAACTCGCTGGAGTACATAATACCTTTCACGTCTCAAACCTTAAGAAGTGTCTTGCAAAGGAAGACCTCACCATTCCTCTCGAAGAAATCCATGTCGACGAGAAACTACAATTCGTCGAAGAACCAATCGAAATCATGGACCGTGAAGTTAAACAGCTCAAACAGAGCAATATACCGATTGTTAAGGTTCGTTGGAATGCTAGAAGAGGTCCCGAGTTTACGTGGGAACGAGAGGATCAAATGAAACAAAAGTATCCACACTTGTTTCTCGATAACGCAAAATAGGTACAATTTTAAAATTTCGGGACGAAATTTATTTAACGGGGAGGTAATGTAACGACCCGCACTTTTTCGATCATTCTATACTTATAAGATTAATATTTACATAAATTAAACCTTGCCAACATGATAAGCAATCCAAATCGTTGAGATTTATATATCCGAAAAGAGTTTTACACAACGTTTGACCGTCTAGTTTGATCGATGATATCACGAACTATACAATATATGATAATTATACGTTTGTGTATATATATGTATATATACATATTTAACATGATTAAGGAATGTTTTAATACCTCATTTTATATTAATAACAACAAGTTATATGTGTATTTTGAAACTACTAACTTAAGTTTTCAAAACGATAACTATACGTAACGTTATTTGACATAAATACTTAAGACATATAATGTTTATACATATATTGTATAAGTAATGTATTTAATCACTTTTAAGAACTTAAATACATAAAATCATATAAGTGTATTCACAAAAGATAGCTATATTTGAATCCTCATTCCATTTTTCACAAAATTTCTATACGTATACCTAGAGTATTTGTACTCGTATCATACCAAGCTTCTATACGTATTTACTATTGGTATATACACATCAAATCACCACCTAACCAGCCCTTATTCATGCCTTATGTATAAGGTAATTACTTTTGAATCATTGCAAGACTAATTACAAAAATACAAACTAGAATTTTGTCATGTTATCCTTAAAGATCACATTTTTAGGAGTATATATGTATCATCATTTTTGATTCATTTTTACTTCAATCTCTTAACTAAAAACACACACTCTTTCTTACTCTCTAAACTCCATAACAATCCAGCAAAGTTCCATAAAGATCTAGCTTCAAAAACCATACTAAAACACCATAAGAAAACCATACAAAAACACTTCAAGAAAACCTTCCAAGAACACCAACTTACTTCCAATCTTTCATCCACTTCCATCACCCTTTTGATTCTAGCTTCTTACTTCTCTTTTACAGCAACTTCATCCAAGGAACTTGAGGTAGAATCTATGTTCATAACCTTATTCGATTCATATATATATAGCTATCATATTTTGTGGTATACAAGTTTAACAACAAGAACATAGTTTGAATGTTTTCAAACTTGTTTGCAAACTAAATAGATCCTTCTAACTTAACTTTTAAAATACTTCAAGACATGTAACATAACTTATTTATATGTTAATTTAACAAGGTAAAACTTGGTTTTTCAAAGTACAAGTATTTTTGGAAAAATGGTCATTAAATGATTTTGTTGTAACAAAAATGTTTAACTTCATATGTTTCACTAAACTTTCACCTATGCCGTATGATTTTGAATACAAACCAAGGTATTTACAGTTCATAGTCTTAAAGAAGAACTCGATCCAAGAAGATGGCAATTTGAATCAACGAAAACGGACTTGTAACGAAGAAACTATGACCGAAACAAAATTGGCTATCCTAGACATTTTCAACTTCGGGATTCATTGGAAAAATTTACATAAAATCACATACTTCTAAGATAACATGATATTTTATATATATGTACTCATAATTCAATTTCATATGGTTCAGGATCACCCGTAAGCAACACGAGAAGATTAATCATAAGATCCCATGTTTGTACGCAACACGTCATTTGACAACACCGGTACTTTATGTACGCAATACGTCATTTGACAACACCGGTACCGTGGGTCAAGATTAATCTCGACCAATACATATACGTTGGGGTTTTATTTATTTCGTTGGGGATTTTATTTATTGCGGGTATATTAAACATCTAAAAATGAACCATTAAAAATTGAATTGCTAACCTCGGACAGCTAACTTCGGACTAAGGAAATATTCAAAGTATTAAAAGTATAACAAGTATAGATATATATAACGTTTGTTTTAAAATGAAAACATATTGATATATTATATATGGATAGGTTCGTGATATCAACCGGAAGACCGAGTCAAATTATATATATCATCAAGACAAGAGTGAGTATATAGTCCCACTTTTAAACTCTAAATATTTCGGGATGAGAATACATGTATTTTATGTTTTACGATATGGACACAAGTAACTGAAAAATATGTTCTACGTTGAGTTGTACCACTGGCATACTTCCCTGTAGCTTGGTAACTAATATTTACAGCGGTATTGTAAACGCGAATCCTGTTGATAGATCTATCGGGCCTGACAACCCCAACCGGACTGGACGACCAGTATTCAACGGTTGCACAGTACTTCGTTTTGTGACTACACTTGGTACGGTGTAGTAAGATTTCATATTAAAGGGAATATGCGACGTGAAAATGTTAAGTATGGTTACCAAGTGCTCAACCACTTAGAATACTTTTATTAAACTGTTTATATACGAAATCTTGTGGTCTATATATATATTGCTGCCGGCATTAAACCTATATCTCACCAACTTTATGTTGACCTTTTTAAAACATGTCTATTCTCAGGTGATTTCTAAAGCTTCCGCTGCATCATGTTGGATCTAACCAGGATCTTGCGTACGCATGTTTGTGTCAAAAATAAAACTGCATATCCGAGATGTTGTATTGTAAAATATGCTAGAAACCGTGTTGTTGTCATCATTTGTAAAGTTTGTAAGTCGAAGATTATCGCTAAACGTTAATCTTCTTTTTATTGTCTTAAGCTTGTAACAAAAATAATGGTTATGGTTTGTAATGTATAATATATGCAGTTTTCTTTCAAAAATGTCTCATATAGAGGTCAATACCTCGCAATGAAATCATACGTTATCTAACGCGTTCTTATGGTTAAGGACGGGTTATGACAACATACATCTAAAAACTGTGTATTGTACGAGTACGAATACGGGTGCATACGAGTAGAATTGTTGATGAAACTGAACGAGGATGTAATTGTAAGTATTTTTGTTAAGTAGAAGTATTTTGATAAGTGTATTGAAGTCTTTCAAAATTGTATAAATACATATTAAAACACTACATGTATATACATTTTAACTGAGTCGTTAAGTCATCGTTAGTCGTTACATGTAAGTGTTGTTTTGAAACCTTTAGGTTAACGATCTTGTTAAATGTTGTTAACCCAATGTTTATAATATCAAATGAGATTTTAAATTATTATATTATCATGATATTATCATGTATAAATATCTCTTAATATGATATATATACATTAAATGTCTGTACAACGATAATCGTTACATATATGTCTCGTTTAAAAATCATTAAGTTAGTAGTCTTGTTTTTACATATGTAGTTCATTGTTAATATACTTAATGATATGTTTACTTATCATAGTATCATGTTAACTATATATATATATATATATATATATATATATATATATATCCATATATATGTCATCATATAATTTTTACAAGTTTTAACGTTCGTGAATCACCTGTCAACTTGGGTGGTCAATTGTCTATATGAAACATATTTCAATTAATCAAGTCTTAGCAAGTTTGATTGCTTAACATGTTGGAAACATTTAATCATGTAAATATCAATCTCAATTAATATATATAAACATGGAAAAGTTCGGGTCACTACAGCTTACTCAGACGCTGATTAGTCAGGTTACCCTATTACTCGTCGATCTACTTCTGGTTACTGTGTTTTTCTCGATCATAACGTGCTATCTTGGTCGTCAAAGCGACAGCCTACGCTATCTAAGTCAGGTTCAGAGGTCAGGTGCATAAATAGAGTATCGTGGTGTCGCTAATGTGATTGCTGAAACATTTTCGGTACACAATCTTTTGCGTAAGCTTCATTTCCCGTTATTCTCTGGCACATTGGTTTATTGTGACAATGTAAGTGTCGTTTACCTTTTGTCCGATCCGGTTCAACATCAATAGACGTAACACATTGAAATCGACATTCACTTTTTCTGTGACCTTGTGGTTACCGTTCATGTTCCCTTGCGGTACCAGTACGCAGATATCTTCACGAAGGGTCTGCCATCAGCTCTTTTTGAAGAATTTCGTACCATTTTGGCCGTTCGTTCCTCTCCTGATCCAACTGCGGGGAGATGTTAAGAAGCTTTTGGGTTGTCCACATGTAATATATGTAGCCTTTGGCATAGCCATTTTGCTTGTATGCATATCTATCTTTTGTATTGTTATGGATCATGGAAACTATATGAAATAATCATTCTATCAATTTCATGCTTTTGTTGTGCATTTCTTATTTATATTTAGATAAACAAATCTTAAGTACATTCTAAATTGGGAACTGTATCGTATACCAATGTACCATGCGTATAATGGTATATTCAGAGATAAATTGTATAAATTTATACAGAGTAATTGTGATAAGACGCTTGTTAACCCCAACGATAATGTGTAATCAATTGGTACACTTTTTGGATGATGTGGAAAGGTCATTAAATGAAGTTATATAAAGGGAAGTGTCAAATTTGAGTGTAAAATGTGGTGAATGATGTGTTAAAATATAATTGATAGTTGGGTATCAAATAAATAAAGTAATATAAGAAAATTAATGGTGGATTCTGATTGGCTGAAACATCCCTAACGCTTCCATTTTTCACCGTCAGATTGGTGATTGACGCTCCTTCAGCATCACTAGTGATTCCCAGTTAGAGGCGTCAGACATCTGACACCTTGGATTCCACCTCATCTGACACCTTGGATTCCACCTCATCTAACGCCCCTTGATCACGCTGGGTTAGTACCAACCTAACAGTTTTAGACTTTTAGTCATTTATCCATTTATCAATATTAGTAGTTTAGGGACAGGATCAAGACAAAAAAAAAGTTCATGGAGACGAAAGATAGTTTAAAAACTATAATGCTACTTCATTATCATTAGTTATATATGCGAGACAATAATATATTTTTGGGACTGAATGGAGACAGAAAACGAAGGTTTCTGCTTTTGGTTCACAAGATCACGAAAAATACTTTAGGAACTGAATGGAGACTTAAACGATTACATAAAAGATTTAGGAGATTCTTGTTGCTGATAAAAACTGCAGAAAGAACATATATTATATTTTGAACGGCGGTTAGAGTCATGACGGGGGTCGAAGGTGATGTCGACATCCACCCACCGATCATTTCCTTGGTATGAATCATTACATTCCTACCGCCACTCAGGAGGAAACCCCCACGACGAATCCATATGAACATCGCATGCGGTAAAACCTCCTCGGGTGAAACCCGAACGCAAGATGTCCGAAACCTTCGAGGCTCAAGAAATGAGTGGGTAAAAAGGAAAATTTTGCAGCTAGTGGGAGTCGAACCCCTGACCTCCCATATGGAAATCACTACCACAATGTCAACTCCTAGTTATTTAAAAAGAACTTATCTACGACATACAAAGTACAAGTTACTCAAGGCTAGATCCACTGGTGCCGAGGAGATTTGTTTGGGCGTACACGTAAAATACCGTTTACTGAGTCAGTTCAGCTCCGGTCAATACATGGGTTGAAGCGCGGCTAAGTCGGTTTTGAGGGGTGTTAACCAGGGTCCAAAGTCCCTTAGAGCCATGAATGTGCCTAAGCTCGATCAAGTCCTCAAAAGGTAGTGGGATAAAGCGCAATGCGAGATTGGTAAGTACACTCATTAACTATTTCGTACAATAATAATGAAATTATTAGTCATAACACGATATAGTATTAAACAACTTAGTTAAAGCCTACACCAAATGAATGGCCATTATTATTTAAAAATATATACTAGCAACAAAAAATTTGCTTAACTTATTAACTTTTGCGTAACCATATGTTCGAACCGGACGAAAAAAATAGAATCTGGATCGAGACAACAATGAAGATTTAGAAATCTCTTTTGTCGTGAATTAATATTAATGCACTCGGTAAATTTTATTTGGTATGGAAAAGTGTTTTAATGCTTCAATTTTAAGAGAAATATTCATTTTCTTCCTTAATTTTGTTTGAAAACTATTAGATAAATTTCAGCATAATAATTGCTAGAATTAAACATGCAGGACAATCAATGTGATTGGTTAGGATTAAAAACGCGAGACAATCACATGTGATTATCATCACAATCACATGTGATTCTAAGATCTCAATCAAAAATAAAGATACAAATGAATATTTACCTCAAATTTTAAATGTGAGTTTCAATTAATCAAGCGAAATTTAGTATATTTACGTTTCATATATATAATAGAGTTAATACTATTGGTGTATGTGGTTTACTCAAATTATCCGGTATTTTTCATTTAAAGTTATAAGAGTAATTCTTGTGGTTTTAAAAATGCAGAGCGCTAGTCCAAAACCTAACGCTTAGTTTGTTTCGTTAACCAAGTACATTTGCATTTCATATGGTGGGCAACTAGGTAAAAATATCCCAATCGTATGAAGCTTGTACCTGTCATTCAATTGTCAATTTGTATTCCTCATCTCACCAGCTTACGAATTAAAGTTTTTAAAATTTAAGGTTTTTCAAACCATTCATCTTCAAGTCAATTAAATCGTAATGGTAAAGCGTTTTTGTGGAGGAAATGTCATAATTCGTAGCTCTTGAACTACACTTAATATACCCGAGTTGCCGATTTTATACATGTCCCTCACAAGTACGAATGAATTATACCAAACCGATTAAACCACCTAAACAGTCTTCATACCTAAGAGGGACCTGCCTAAAAATGACAGCCTGTTAGACTGCAGCAATAAAAGAAGTCAACATAAGTCAAATAACCAAAAATGGTTATTTGACTTATTGGGATCAGATTGTATTCTCATCATTTCCCTTTTTTAGAAAAGTCACAAGGGCACCTTAGCAACAACAGACATAGCAACGGATATATCAGCAGACAAAGCAACCTTTCCAATTTAGTAAAGGGGTTCCAAAAAGTTATTATGGAGCCATCTTTGTTCTAGAAATAGCTGTTAGGGTCTCAGTGTATATAAACAACCCTTGTAAATGTAAAACATAGAACAATCGTATCAAACTGATTAAAATTCAATACAAGATCATATTCATATCACATTTATTAAATTATAACATGGTATCAGAGCTAACGGTATCGATCCAGTGATCAAGATACTCGTTTTTATGTCTCAATCATTTACCAGGAAAGAACATGAAGCTGCCATGTCTAAGATTGACAGTAGCTCAGAATTTAATCAAGCTACCATGTCAATCCTAGACGGTAGCTCAAACCATATGGAAAAAAGTTACCTAGATGCTCTTTGTCACCATAAACCACCAGCAGCTGCCGGAACAGAAAGCACCACCACAAATCACCATCAACCACTGCAACAATTGAGTTGCGTTTACTGTGGTATGACAAAACATACTATAATCCAATGTTTCAAACTCATTGGTTACCCCAAATGGTGGAACAAGCAGAAACGAAGCAGGGAGGTGTTGGTAACAGAGACCACCGGCGGCCACCACAAGGTTACCGGCAACGGCATCTCGGAACCATCACAAAAACTGAAAAAGGTACTTCAAACTCCTGCTTATCTCAGAAATTGACCGAATGGGTGAAGATAAAACCTTCAAACCCTAATTTCATAATGAATACAGACCATAATTCCAAAATTAATTCGGACCACAATCACAGATGGGTGAAGGTGATGAGCAAAAGGCCCTCAAACCCTAATTTGCATAAATCAATTGAAGTAAAAAGGGTAATCCCTAATCACAATCGATCAACAAAAGGGAGGGACCAAAACCAATTTACATGCCTTCAATTAATCGCAGAAGAGGAATTACAACCCCCTTCTCAATCGATAACCCATATATTATCATCTGATGATAAAATTAAAGATGATAAAATTAAAGATGAAAACCCTTGTTGGGAAAATACAAGCGTGCTCTGTAAAAGGGAGGGACGAATTTTTTGGGATAAGAAAAAGATAAAGTGTAAAACTATGTGGGATAATGGACCAAATTGTCTTGGGAAATACCCTACACCACATACGTATGATGACCAGGGAACAAAAAGTGGCATATATGATTTAAATAAAAAGGGAAATAAAAAAAGTCTTGGGCCAAATCAAATGACTGTTGGGAATTATCAATTGAACGTTGGGCCAAAATATAAGAAGAAAACTCAGGCCCAAAGAGAGAAATATTTTGTTAAAAGGAATAATTTCTTAAACTTAAAATATAGTGCTAAAACTCAAACTATTGATGAGGCCCAACACGATCAGGCCCAAAAATCTAATGTTTTTAAAACCCAAAATTTTGAAAATAAAAATAACTTGGGTTTTATCGGAAAAGCCAATACTATTTCAAATAACGTTAAAAATAACGAATGGATTTTTGATTGTGGTGCTACCCACACTATGAGTTTTGAAAATTCCGATTTTTATGCTAAATCAAAACCTCGGGTTAGTAGAATTCAAACGGCTAATGGAGGTGTTGTACAAGTTGAAGGGGGTGGAAAAATTGAAATTACTCCGACTATGAACTTATCTAATTGCTTATATATTCCGACTCTGTCCCACAAACTTTTATCCGTTAGTCATGTTACAAAAGAATTAAATTGTTCCGTTTTACTACACCCCACTTTCTGTATCCTTCAAGATATCCGAACTGGGGTGATTATTGGGCGTGATACCGAACGGGGGGGATTGTACTATGTGGACGAAGTAACCCAACAAGGTACCGTGACGCTTGCTCACGGAACACCTACGAGGGAAGCTTGGTTATGGCATCGGAGGTTAGGTCACCCATCTGCCGGTTACTTACATGCTCTATTTCTAAGTCTTTTTCCATCCAATGTTACCTTAAATTGTGAGACTTGTATTTTGGCTAAAAGCCACCGAAATACTTTTAAACCGAGTAATACAAGGAAGGATATACCCTTTGCTTTAATTCATTCGGATGTGTGGGGTCCTGCACCAGTCATAGGGGGGAAACATTTTCGATATTTTGTCTTATTTATTGACGATCATACCCGAATGACTTGGATTTATTTTCTAACCCACAAATCAGAAGTTTTTGAGAAATTTTCTCACTTTTATAAAATGGTACAAAATCAATTTAATAAAAACATACAAATGTTAAGGTCCGATAACGGGGGTGAGTTTGTAAACTCATCAATGAAACTTTTCTGCGAAAATAATGGGATTATTCATCAAACCTCGTGCGCTCATACTCCCGAGCAAAATGGCGTAGCCGAACGTAAAAATCGACTACTTTTAGAAATGACAAGAGCCTTATTAATTGAATCCAAGGCTCCGAAAAGTTTTTGGCCCGAAGCCCTTGCTTCCGCTACCTATCTTATCAACCGTTTACCTACTAAGGTTTTGGGCACAAAAACCCCTAAAGATACGCTTTCCCAATTCCATACCCTTCCAAATTCATTTAGCATTGAACCTCGAATATTTGGGTGCTCGGTCTTCGTCCATATTCCAAAACATGAGCGTACCAAACTAGATCCATGTGCGGAAAAATGTGTCATGGTTGGCTATGGAATAAACCAAAAAGGATATCGGTGTTATAGTCCAAAAAGACGTCATGTTTTTACCACAATGAACTGTGATTTTGTTGAAACTGAATACTTTTACAATAACACCCAACTCACGAGTGAGGGGGAGAATGAAAGTAATGACACTCTCAGTTGGATGACATGGGTCCCACATCAAATACCTCAAACTCAAAACCCTGAACCACCTCAAACACAAGAGCCCGAGCCAACACAAAACCCCGAACCTATACAAACTCCAACACCAAACCCCGAGCCAACACCAGACCATGAACCCACAGAAACTATCTCACCAAACCATGAGATTACTGAAACCTCCTCGAACAATGAACCTCAACCCCATGAGGAACAAAATGACACCAATTCCGATGAAACCACCCAACGATATGTCCTACCTCAAAGAATCAATAGAGGTGTCCCACCTAAACGGTACTCTCCAGAAAAAGAAGCACAAAGATCTAGATATCCTATGGCTAATATAGCACAAGGAAATCTGTCAAAAGAAGCTCAAAAATTTAATTCCGCAATTTACTCTGAAAATATTCCAACTTCTGTTGAACAAGCGTTCAAATCGAAAGACTGGAAAAAAGCAATAGAAGTTGAAATGAAAGCTCTGAATGATAATGACACTTGGGAAAAGTGTGTCATACCTCAAGGAAAGAAACCAGTGGGATGTCGATGGGTATTTACGATAAAATATAAACCCGATGGAACTATTGAAAGATACAAAGCACGACTGGTTGCGAAAGGGTACACTCAGACATACGGGATTGATTACTCCGAAACTTTTTCACCAGTCGCAAAGATTGATACCATTAGGGTTCTCTTCTCTATCGCTGCAAATGAAGATTGGCCACTTCATCAATTTGATGTGAAGAATGCTTTTCTCCATGGTGAATTAAAAGAGGAAGTCTATATGGAAGCACCACCTGGATTCACCGACAACTTTAAAAACAGGGAAGTCTGTCGACTTAAAAAGGCTTTATATGGGTTAAAACAATCACCACGGGCTTGGTTTGGGAGATTTACACTGTTTATGAAAAAATACGATTTTAAACAAAGCAACTCGGATCATACTCTCTTTTTTAAACGAAAAGGAAATTTGATTACATGCTTAATCATTTATGTTGATGATATGATAATAACAGGAAATGATAATGAGGAAATTTCTAACTTAAAAATGAACTTATTTAAAGAATTTGAAATGAAAGATTTGGGCAGACTTAAGTATTTTTTGGGGATTGAGGTATTACGATCCCAACAGGGAATATTTATCTATCAAAAGAAGTATGTTCTTGATTTTCTTGTAGAAACAGGTATGATCGATTGCAAACCAGCTGATACTCCAATGGTTCCAAACCAAAAGTTATATATGGAAGATGAAGCTGATCTTGCTGACAAAGGGCAATATCAAAGGATGGTGGGAAAACTCATCTATCTTGCTCACACTCGGCCAGATATAGCACATGCAGTTGGAGTTGTGAGCCAATTTATGCATCAACCACAGGTTCACCATACGGAAGCTGTAATGAGGATCATCAGATACTTAAAGAAAACAGTAGGCAATGGAGTTGTATTCAAAAAGAATGGTCACCTTGAAGCGCAAGTTTATACAGATGCAAGTTGGGCCGGAGAAAAAGGAGATAGACGATCAACTTCCGGTTTCTTCACAATAGTTGGAGGAAACTTAGTTGCGTGGAAGAGTAAAAAACAAAAGGTCGTTTCTTTATCAAGCGCTGAATCAGAATTTAGAGGAATCGCAAAGGGAGTGGTGGAAGCTTTATGGATTCGAAAACTCTTGATAGAAATAGGATTCCCTCCAAAAGAAGCTATTCGGATCCTTTGCGATAATGAAGCAGCAATCGCTATCTCAGAAAATCCAGTTCAACATGATCGAACAAAACATGTTGAAGTGGATAGACACTTTATCAGAGAAAAGTTGGATGCAGAAATAATTTCTTTACCACATATAAGATCAGAAGACCAATTGGCCGACATCCTCACCAAATCAGTCAACGGAAGTCTCTTCCGTGAAGTTCTTGGCAAGTTGAATATCGGGAACCCCACTATTCAACTTGAGGGGGAGTGTTAGACTGCAGCAATAAAAGAAGTCAACATAAGTCAAATAACCAAAAATGGTTATTTGACTTATTGGGATCAGATTGTATTCTCATCATTTCCCTTTTTTAGAAAAGTCACAAGGGCACCTTAGCAACAACAGACATAGCAACGGATATATCAGCAGACAAAGCAACCTTTCCAATTTAGTAAAGGGGTTCCAAAAAGTTATTATGGAGCCATCCTTGTTCTAGAAATAGCTGTTAGGGTCTCAGTGTATATAAACAACCCTTGTAAATGTAAAACATAGAACAATCGTATCAAACTGATTAAAATTCAATACAAGATCATATTCATATCACATTTATTAAATTATAACACAGCCCACATTAACTTTAGTCCAAAAAGTATGAGTTATGGCATTTCTTCCACAACAACACTTAGCCATTACGATTTAATTGACTTGAAAATGAATGATTTTAAAACCCAAAAATTTTAAACCATATTTCGTAAGCTGATGAAATGAGTAGCAAAAATTGAGAGATTAATGGTATGTACAAGCTTCGTGCGATTGTGATGTTTTAATATAGCCTTATCTTAGATAAAGTTATCTAATTGCTCATCACGTGAAACACACATGTACTTACTTAACGGAACAAACTAATTGGCGCAAGGTTTTTGACCAAAACAAATTAAGTAAGAGTGTACCACACAAAATTCAATTTTGGTGCTCCTAGTCATTTCCGCAATATCGTCATCTATTAGTTCGACTTCCAATTTTATTGTTCCCAAGGGCCATGCAGACTCTCCTGGGAATCCATAAAGAGCGGTTGTTGGTTCTTGAAGTCTCGATCGGATGGATCCATGGAGCAATCTCAAGCATTGTTCATACACTATATCGTGTTGATCCCAGTATTCGCATGGAGCCTTTTAACGTTGTAATTAGAACAAAGAATGCACCTTTAATCAAGATAAGAGCGTAAAGAGCTCACTGAAGCTACTTGCAATGGATATTGGGAATTGCTCCTATATGCTATTATTTCTGCTTTACGACATTGACCAATCTTCTAGTTGCTAACCATATTAATGGTGATTCCAACTGTTTTTTCTTTTGGATCTTTCTATTACCAAGGATACGCTTTATCATTTTGCGTTTTATCTGTATTTTGTTTGGATCTTTTCTTCAAGTGTTGATAGATTTCCTTGACGGTAATCATCATGAAATTTGTGGAACTTAGTCTTTTTTTATCGTGTTCTAGCAGTAGTGGTGGTGACGTGAATGTTTGGTTAATAGCTTCAGTAACCAAGATTTCTTCCATAGTTTCTGTGAGGTCTCAAATTAACGCATATCCACCGACTGTAATTTTACCTATATATCCTCAGCTACCTCTCTTGTTATTGTCATACATGCGAATCTTGTTGTTATTGTGTTTAACTGTGTGGTGGGCCTTGGCCACCAAACCTCTTTCTACGGCCTAAAGAGCGTCCCTGCCTCCCTGGTCCCAATGTGGTTCATCATCATCATTCCCGTAATAAGAAGGAATTTTCCCATACTTCCACGTTGTGTCTTCATATTTGCGCATGTACTCTTTGCGCTTCTTTAGTTGCTTCTTTGAAAGTTTACGGGACGTTTTCAATGCAAACACTGCCATAATGTCAGATGTCTTTCCCCATCAATACAATGAATAAAGCTCGGGACTTTTTAACTTTCCGGTAAATTTGGTATCTTAGCTACTTCTTTCGTATATCTATCAATCAATGCCACAAAGAATTCCTTGGGCATTTACCGAGTATCGTAACATTCCACATGAGTTCTTTTGAGTGCCCATAAATTGTGGAAATTCAGCAAGAAGCGCGCTCATAGATCTGCAAACCCTGTTATGCTTTGAGGAGGTAAATTGTTAAACCATTCTCTTACGACTCCCAGTAAAACAATAGGGAACATCTGGCTTGCCACAACAAAACCCAGTTGTACATCCTCGGTTCCTTTGAATCTCTGCCAAAAATCATCTGGATCCCCGAGTGTTGACGGAATTAGAGGTGCCGTTGGAAAATGATGCTTCATAATATGCGCTACAAACTTTATTGTTGTTGGGGTTAATCCGAAAGACTGTTTAACTTTCTGCTCCTGCAAGGTCGCGAATAAATTATCCAGTAAATATTGTGCCTTAGCTGGCTGTGAAAATGCTGGAGCTAAATGTCGTTTGTGTCCCATGAATAGCGCCAATTGATCAAGCATAATTTCACAGGTTATGGTAAAGACATACATGAGTGCAAATAATTAAGGTTGGAGGACAAAATGATTTGAACCTCCGACATAGGTCGTGAATAACCCTTACCGGAATCGTAAAGATTTCGACAGGTGGTCGAACGTTAAGTCCACCAACAATCTAACACGGAGGATTGAGTGGCTCAATGCATGAATGAATCATAGTTCACGGAACATACCTGAAAGCCCTTAGAGATTGTAGTTACTTGAGAGAAGGCTTACTCGCCCAATTCATGTGTTATTTCATAAGAACGTAGAATGTTTTAGGGGTTTCAAGGACTTGTATTTATAGGCTAGCCATCGAAATTTGTATTAGGATACAAACCCTTCATGCAATCATGTCCATAACTAACTTACGTTAATTAATGCAACCAAATAATGGTTGATCATATCCTTGAGCTCTAAGTTAAACACAAGACCTATTTAAAGATCACATCCAATGGTATAAGTGCACCTCTATGTGCGCGGCTATACCCATGTGCTCAGAAGATATGTGACGTGAGTGCCATAGATGCGACTTGATATGCTTGTATTGTGCGCAAATTTGGGGTTACATGGGCATAATATGCGGATGCGTAACTATGCGCGTGATTAAAAGAGGTTGGTGCTTATGGAGCACTGAGGTGAAGGAGAGAAGTTCATTTGAAAAATGCCAAGAAAATGAGTGACTTTAGTGACCTAACATTCGTAGTGAATATAGTATGATAAAATGTTAGGTATTATATATATCAAAATACTAAATGTTATGTATTTTTTATATTGATATACTGATAATTTTATCAAATACTACGTATTATAATATGTATTTGTTTTTGTTTATATACGAGTTTAAAATCTAATCTAAGTAATTATTTAAAAGATAAATAAATAGTGTGGTGAATAATTTATTATTATTATTATTGTTGTTGTTATTATTATTATTACTACTACTATTGGGAGGTAATTCTCACACACCACTTTTGATCCATGTATACCTGATTACATATTTCACCTTTAATTAATAATAATAATAATAATAATAATAATAATAATAATAATAATAATAATAATAATACTATAAATTCAACTTTTTAGGGGTATAACTGTAAGTTTATGAGACAAAAGTGTACATGAATTAAAAATGATGTATGAGAATTAGGGGTGGTCAGTATTTGGTTTGAAACCGTTTAACCCGAAAACCAAACCGAAAAAAACCGAAACCGAATATAAAAAACGGTTTTCGGATCGAGTAAAACCGAAATCGAATTTGAATCCGGTTTTCGATTTTAAAAATTCTGAATTCGGTTAAACCTAAAATCGAATTCAAAACCGAATTCAAAAATTTTTATATATATAATTTGTATATATGTGTTTTTATGTCATTATATTTTGGGATCCAATCATATAAATATGTTCTTACTCATATGATGATTAGATGCCCTCTATTATATTTATGTTACTCAAATTATGATGTTTATCTTCCTAATAACAGAAGCAGTAAACGTCACAATTAAGCTGTAAATATTAATAAATCATCGAATTCTTGATAATTCAATAATACGTCAATAAGTCAATAACTAAGATATCAGTAATCCACAATTAAACTACCATTGTTTTGATTTTTTTCATAATTTTTGGTTTTAACCGAAATCGAACCAAATCCGAATTCGGTTTTCGGTTCCGGTTCGGTTTTCATTTTGAATTCGGTTTTCGGTTCGGTTTTGAGTTTTGCCTAAAAAAATTTCAAAACCGAGTACACCGAACCGAGTACACCGAACAAACTGAAAATCGAACCGATGTACACCCCTAGTGAGAATTACCTCCTTTATTACTATTTTTATTGTATTATTATTATATTCAACTAGCTTAAAGCCCGCGAATTCGCGGGGCTTTATTATGGGTTCAATCGAGAATAAATTTGATAAAGTTAAAAGATACTCATAGCAAACATTATTTGAAGGGTTTGTAGAAAAGTTATTATTGATAACGATAAGCTGTATGATTCAATTACAATGACGAAACTCTTTATTATTAATGATTTAGTGACTCGTGAGTTTACGGGTTTGACAAAGAAATCTATATATACGGAATGAATAAAAGTGTCTTCATACAAGTGATTAAGACTTAATCAAACATTCATATAAGATCATATATTTTAAGACACCATCAAAGATTCATATATAAGATCATATAAGACTAAACCCATCTCTAAATCATATATTTACTAAATATTTTAAGATCGGACAATACATTCATATATATTCAAATAAAAATTTCATATAGGACAATTCAAAGCATTAAACGATGAACACTATTCATATATAGTTTGTGATTCGATATGAATAACAAAATTTGAAGTAATTGAAATAAATGGTTGATTACCTTAATTTTTAAACCTGGAGTTGTAGACTATTACGATTATACAAACATAATAGTCGTCTGTTAGAGAGGGATCAGATATCTTTGGTGGATCGACAATTGCTCAATCAATCGAATCTTAATTATCTAATTATATTGCATCCCGATGAAGATGATGATATCATGTTTAATTGATATCAAAATTGAAACATATCCTCTTGTCCTATTATCGCGAATTCAATATAGATGAGTGATGAATTGAACCTCGATCTTGACGATTGTCTAGGGTTTTAAGAGAAACTTAGGGTTTTTTTAGTTGTAGTAGTTTATGAAAGGTTTGAAATATAAACAACCCTTAATTTTTCCTTTTGATTCTGCCCGAAAACGATTTTAGAAGGGTAATTTGGTAATCAAATATATCATTATTAATGTAACAATTAGCAGTATGCAACCACATTTATGATTAGTACACGCTATACGGAGGGTACCTCAAAAGCAGTCTCGAATCGTTCAAAGGAACTACTTCACATTAGGGCAAGCCCAGTAGCCCACCCAGCAACTGTATCAACATATCCCTAGGAACTCCTTGTCAAATGCCACAAAACAAATGTGTCTGACTGTCCGAGTAATGCTATAACCTTCATAAAATCAAAAAGTAACATGATAAGCAACACTAATGTTGAAACCTTTAGACAGACCTTGTGGTCAGTATACTTTTGGACATTGAAATTTATCTTTGCAAAAAACATGTAAAATCAAAATAAAAAAACAAACTAAATCATAAAAGGAACCTATATATTACATTACAAAAAACAAATAAAATAAGAAAAGGAACATGTATGTTATATTACATGTTGATTAGGTTGCTATTAATATCACACATCACCACTGACACTACTGATTTCCGTCTCTTATTGGTTCATGACTGACACAACAACAGTCACTGCTACCGGAAGTTCGGAATTCTTATCCTCTATATTACGAAATTGTTGTGCTTGATTAGCTGTTAGATATCCAACCCATGAAATGAATTATGAATCGAATATCTCCTCCAATCTGCAGAGTAGCATATCCACATATTATAATTTATATAATTTCCAGTTAACGTAAATATAAGAGAGATTGGATTGGTGTATATTGTCGGTTTCACTGCTGAAACCGATTAGCCTCCTAAACCGAACCATGACCCGATAATAATTTCACGTTTAGCCTCCAGAAAATGCTAAAGGCAAAAGCCAAATGTAAGATATCAGTTAATTGGTTCTGTGTTTTCCTGTTGAATACATCATAGTTGACACTAATTTATATAAATACAGTTCTAGTTTAACTCCAGCCCGTTTTAACACATACAAACAAAAATCATTTTGTCTCATTAGTTGAAGTGCATGACCCACCCATATTACCTTCTTGACTTCTTCGCTTTTAGTAGATCAGTTTGCAACACTTTCATGCAAGTGTAAATGAAGGACCACATCAGACATCAACATAAATAAAATCAAACTAATGTTATAAACAATAAGAACCTTATAATAACGAAACATCACCTGTCATACAAACATAAGCCTCGATAGTTAATGCAGCGTTCACGGACGATGAACTCATGCGACCATATGATATACTAAGATTGATTTGCACATTGTCAAGGACATCTAATGCCAGGGGCGAAACTACTTGGGGCAAGGGGGCGCCCGCCCCCAGTGAATTTTTTTTCAGTGTAAAAATTTTAGGTTTTTCGACTTTGCCTCCAATGGAATTTTTTTTCCCCCAAAACCTACATATTTTGCCCAAAACCTTTAAATTTTGCCCAAAATTCTCTAACTTTTGCTCCAAAATTTTCAAATTTTGCCTAAAAACATTCAAATTTTGTCCAAAAACATTCATAATTTGCCTAAAAACCTCAATTGTTTGCCCCAAAATCTCCATAATGTATCCAAAAAAATTGCTACGGTTTTAATTTTTTTTTTGCCCCCGGTGAAAAAAATCCTAGTTCCGCCACTGTCTAATACCTCATCACTTTCAGTCGCCACAAAATTTCTCAACTCAGATATTTGTCCGCCAGAATTTACTAAACGGTCACTCAATAAGGTAATGTTAACGCAGATGGGAATATAGAACCCACACCAAACACATCAGATGATTAACAAAATAAATATCAATACCTTTTCAAAGATAATCACCGAAATGCAATCCAAATACCTGAAACAGTAACATGACGAAATTAGAAAGACACCAAAGAGTCAAAGAAACAATACAAATCCACAAAACAAACTAACACATTTATGTACACCAAAAGAACACAATACTAAATCAAAATCAAACTCTTTATATAAAAAAAAACAACAAAACCAAGAAAAAAAATCTAGTAGTTTCCTTTTTCATTGTATTGAAAAAGGAAGAAGCACCCACAGATGTTAAGAATCAAACAGAATAATAAGAAAACATTACCTCCTCCAGTTTATTCTCTGCTTCACCACTAAAACGCCCTCTTTCGTCAAGAATTACACGAAAGAGAGTTGAAACTCACAATAACAACTTCAAATCAACACACCTACAATATGAGAGAAGAAATCAAAAAAGAGGTTATTAGTTTCACCAAGATAAACCTAATATAAGAACCCTAATCTGATGAAATAAAAAAAACAGGTTATTATTTTCATCAAGATAAACCTAATTTAAGAACCCATATGGAGTCAGTATCAATTAAAAGTAATGTCAAAGTATGTCACATTAGTTTTTTATGTGTAACTGCATGATCAGCGTAAATATATGAGGTTAATTTGACTTGTTAAAAGTAAAGTTCCATTTAACCAATTAAGAATTTCTTATGTGATATTCATAATAAGATTTATTGATACTGATAATTTTTAAATAGGTATAGAAACATGATTTGAATCATACTGAATTTCATCTTTAAAACATAAATAGAGCATAAATACTGATAATTTTTACCCCTGTTAGGAATACAATTATAGGGGGCCAGCCATCTAAATTGAGTTTGGATGAGCCAATATGAGGTGCAAGCTCATGTAACTGTATTCTGATACTCTATATTCCTATATTCATCTTAATCCATAAACATTCATGGCTCATAGGTAGTTATTTTCAACTGATTTGTCAACCAAACTGCTTTACCTCAACTCCTATTAAGATCATGAATCTCCTTGGAATTGTTGAAGTATGGATGTGTCCTTTGACAACGACTTTCACACAAATTTTGTAATTCCCAGTATTGTCGGCACTCAAAAGATTCGATTGAGTATTAACTTCTTCAAGACCTGAAAATTTATTATCAATATCCATATGACAAATTAGAAATGAATTATCAGTAGATGAATAATTTAGGGTTAGAAGGTTATAATGAATGTCGTAAAACTGAAAGAGGGATCAGGTGATTAGGGTAATTAAATGGCTAATTGTGACTTATTGCTCAATAATTTAATCTCATCCGCCTTTGTTTTTCAATTAGAAGGGTATTTTAGTCATGATAGTGTTAATCATTTAGATTATGAGGTCATGTGTAGATTTTAATGGTCTAGATTTAGGGGCTAATTAGGATTTGATGGCTAGGATTAGTTGTTATTAGATAAGATGATATATTTTTATGTTTGTTATTATATATAGTATAGATTCAACATGTGTCACGATTTGCGACACTTTGAGTGTCTACGGAATTTGGGCACCAACTAATCGAGTGTTGTGTAGGTCCAATGGATCTTAACGGAAACTCGAAGTCTTAATCATCTGCGAGATTCTAATTATTTGTTATAATTAATTAATTATCTATTAAATACTCCTAAACAAAGAATAAAAAATTTAAGAAAAAACGACTGCTACATGTACTATTCTGTTAACTTTTCAATTTTACGCCTTATTTTTTATCTATCTTTTTTGTCTTATACGTATAAAGTAAGGGCACAAAAGAACTTTATCACATTATTCTTATTCATTAATAAAAGTGGACAATTACCCCAAAATATAATACTGGACAATAGAAATGAAACGGAGAAAGTATATTATATTAGACTAAAAGATCAGGTATACCACGCCACATATCATTCCCTCTTTCTTTTCATAGAGGAGAGCTTAAGGAGGGTCACAACTTCCTACAAACACTCCTGCCTTAGTTTTCTGATCAAATAATCCCCTATTTTAGGGACATCTGTGTTAGGTAGACGCAAACAACTATTAATTCATCCGGGGCAGGTTCAAACGAGAACCACAAAAGGGCGATAACTCTTTAATTACATGATTTATATGCATTTATATTCAACAAATTGCATATAAGTGTTATCTAATGTTCATATCATTGGCAAAAAAAAAATGTTCACAACCACAAATTACATGTTTGATTGTGAATTATATGAAATGTTCGCATGTTACACAAATACATCTGCACATGTGAACGAGAAATTATATATTTGATTATATAGTTAAACTATAGGTTTTCTCAAACTATTTTTTGTTCAATCTTACTCACCATCAACATTTATATGTGATTCAACCCAGTCAAATTTGAAAATTCTTGTAATTTAATGGTTCTCGCAGTTCTCACCCTTTTGTTGGTTCTCGTTTGAACTTTTGGCTAATCCAATATACACATATTTATAGTTATTATTTTATGTTGAAGTGCTGAACACCTTCTTGTTTTGTTATCATCCGATTTCTAAAACTTTCCCGTTTCCACCATCTAACGAAACAAAGAAATCAAGAAAGCCTACTATATTTCTTCAACTTAACGCTCTTTTCTGTAGTGACCTGAACTTTTCCATGTTTATATTTATATATATATTAAATAAAATTGTTATTTACATGATTAAGTGTTTCCAACATGTTAAGCAATCAAACTTGTTAAGACTTGATTAATTGAAATAGGGTTCATATAGACAATTGACCACCCAAGTTGACCGGTGATTCACGAACGTTAAAACTTGTAAAAACTATACGATGACATATATATGGTTATATATATAGTTAACATGATTTTCTTATAAGTATGTATCTCATTAGGTATTTTAACAATGAGTTATATACATAAAAATGAGACTATTAATTTAAGAAACTCAAAAACGATATATATAACGATTATCGTTATAACAACGTCTTACTAGGTACATATGAATCATATTAAGATATTGATACACTTGGTTAATTATGTTAAATGATAAGTAAATATATTATTAAGTGTATTAACAATGAAATACATATGTAAAAATAAGACTACTAACTTAATGATTTCGAAACGAGACATATATGTAACGATTATCGTTGTAACGACATTTAACTGTATATATATCATAATAAGATATATTATATATCATAATATCACGATAATATAACAAATTAACATCTCATTCGTTATAATAAATAATAGGTTAACAACATTCAACAAGATCGTTAACCTAAAGGTTTCAAAACAACATTTACATGTAACGACTAACGATGACTTAACGACTCAGTTAAAATGTATATACATGTAGTGTTTTAATATGTATTCATACACTTTTGAAAGACTTCAATACACTTATTAAAATACTTCTACTTAACAAAAATGCTTACAATTACATCCTCGTTCAGTTTCATCAACAATTCTACTCATATGCACCCGTATTCGTACTCGTACAATACACAGCTTTTAGATGTATGTACTATTGGTATATACACTCCAATTATCAGCTCTTAGCAGCCCATGTGAGTCACCTAACACATGTGGGAACCATCATTTGGCAACTAGCATGAAATATCTCATAAAATTACAAAAATATGAGTAATCATTCATGACTTATTTACATGAAAACAAAATTACATATCCTTTATATCTAATCCATACACCAACGACCAAAAACACCTACAAACACTTTCATTCTTCAATTTTCTTCATCTAATTGATCTCTCTCAAGTTCTATCTTCAAGTTCTAAGTGTTCTTCATAAATTCCAAAAGTTCTAGTTTCATAAAATCAAGAATACTTCCAAGATTGCAAGTTTACTTCCAAGTTTTCTAAATCCATTCCAAGTAATCATCCAAGATCAAGAAACTTTTGTTACTTACAGTAGGTTATCTTTCTAATACAAGGTAATAATCATATTCAAACTTTAATTCAATTTCTATAACTATAACAATCTTATTTCGAGTGGAAATCTTACTTGAAATTGTTTTCGTGTCATGATTCTGCTTCAAGAACTTTCAAGCCATCCAAGGATCCTTTGAAGCTAGATCTATTTTTCTCATTTCCAGTAGGTTTATCCAAGGAACTTGAGGTAGTAATGATGTTCATAACATCATTCGATTCATACATATAAAGCTATCTTATTCGAAGGTTTAAACTTGTAATCACTAGAACATTGTTTAGTTAATTCTAAACTTGTTCGCAAATAAAAGTTAATCCTTCTAACTTGACTTTTAAAATCAACTAAACACATGTTCTATATCTATATTATATGCTAACTTAATGATTTAAAACCTGGAAACAAGAAAAACACCGTAAAACCGGATTTACGCCGTCGTAGTAACACCGCGGGCTGTTTTGGGTTAGTTAATTAAAAACTATGATAAACTTTGATTTAAAAGTTTTTATTCTGGGAAAATGATTTTTATTATGAACATGAAACTATATCCAAAAATTATGGTTAAACTCAAAGTGGAAGTATGTTTTCTAAAATGGTCATCTAGACGTCGTTCTTTCGACTGAAATGACTACCTTTACAAAAACGACTTGTAACTTATTTTTCTGACTATAAACCTATACTTTTTCTGTTTAGATTCATAAAATAGAGTTCAATATGAAACCATAGCAATTTGATTCACTCAAAACGGATTTAAAATGAAGAAGTTATGGGTAAAACAAGATTGGATAATTTTTCTCATTTTAGCTACGTGAAAATTGGTAACAAATCTATTCCAACCATAACTTAATCAACTTATATTGTATATTATGAAATCTTGAGATACCATAGACACGTATACAATATTTCGACCTATCATGTCGACACATCTATATATATTTCGAAATAACCATAGACACTCTATATGTGAATGTTGGAGTTAGCTATACAGGGTTGAGGTTGATTCCAAAATATATATAGTTTGAGTTGTAATCAATACTGAGATACGTATACACTGGGTTGTGGATTGATTCAAGATAATATTTATCGATTTATTTCTGTACATCTAACTGTGGACAATTAGTTATAGGTTACTAACGAGGACAGCTGACTTAATAAACTTAAAACATCAAAATATATTAGAAGTGTTGTAAATATATTTTGAACATACTTTGATATATATGTATATATTGTTATAGGTTCGTGAATCAACCAGTGGCCAAGTCTTACTTCCCGACGAAGTAAAAATCTGTGAAAGTGAGTTATAGTCCCAGTTTTAAAATCTAATATTTTTGGGATGAGAATACATGCAGGTTTTATAAATGATTTACAAAATAGACACAAGTACGTGAAACTACATTCTATGGTTGAATTATCGGAATCGAATATGCCCCTTTTTATTAAGTCTGGTAATCTAAGAATTAGGGAACATACACCCTAATTGACGCGAATCCTAAAGATAGATCTATTGGGCCTAACAAACCCCATCCAAAGTACCGGATGCTTTAGTACTTCGAAATTTATATCATATCCGAAGGGTGTCCCGGAATGATGGGGATATTCTTATATATGCATCTTGTTAATGTCGGTTACCAGGTGTTCACCATATGAATGATTTTTATCTCTATGTATGGGATGTGTATTGAAATATGAAATCTTGTGGTCTATTGTTACGATTTGATATATATAGGTTAAACCTATAACTCACCAACATTTTTGTTGACGTTTAAAGCATGTTTATTCTCAGGTGAATACTAAGAGCTTCCACTATTGCATACTAAAATAAGGACAAGATTTGGAGTCCATGTTTGTATGATATTGTGTAAAAACTGCATTCAAGAAACTGATTTCGATGTAACATATTTGTATTGTAAACCATTATGTAATGGTCGTGTGTAAACAGGATATTTTAGATTATCATTATTTGATAATCTACGTAAAGCTTTTTAAACCTTTATTTATGAAATAAAGGTTATGGTTTTTTTTAAAAATGAATGCAGTCTTTGAAAAACGTCTCATATAGAGGTCAAAACCTCGCAACGAAATCAATTAATATGGAACGTTTTTAATCAATAAGAACGGGACATTTCAGTTGGTATCCGAGCGTTGGTCTTAGAGAACCAGAAAACTTGCATTAGTGTGTCTTATCGAGTTTGTTAGGATGCATTAGTGAGTCTGGACTTCGACCGTGTTTTCTTTAAAAATGATTGCTTAACATTTTTGTTGGAAACTATATATTATTAACATGTATATATTATGTGATATATTAATCTCTTAACATGTTTGATATTGTGTGATAGATGTCTACCTCTAGCACAAATCCCATTGACTCACCTAATAATAACGAAGAGTCGAATATGTATTGGACTGATTCACAAGTTCCCGAAGAAGAACCGGAAGAAGAATCAGAACCGGAAGAAGAATCAGAACCGGAAGAGGAGGAACCGGAGGAGGAAATAGAACCGGTGGGGGAAATAATAAAACGGTTAAGTAAAAGAAAATCCTCAACCAACCGACCAAGGTTAATTATGGTCAATGGTGTTTCCGCCAAGAAAGCAAAATATTGGGAGGATTACCAATTCTCCGATGAATCGGATTCCGACGAGAATTCCGATGATGTTATAGAAATTACCCCAACTGAATTTAAAAAGGCAAAAGGAAATAATAAGGGAAAGGGCATAAAAATAGAGAAATCTAATTCCAACCCCGATGAACTTTATATGTATCGTCAACCCCCGAAGCCCTTAAGTTGTAACAATGACCCGGGAACCTCTAAACCACCAGGTTTTTCTAAACCGTTGTGGAAAACGACAGCTCGTATTAGGGGAACATCATATATCCCTAGAAACTTGGCAAAACGAACCAAAAACGAAGAAGAAGAAACGAGCGAGTCGGAATAAGATAGTTGTATTCGTGTGGTGTAATATATGTAATATAGTGTGCTTATGCTTTATGATATATGTAAAAATTGCTTGTATTAATAAGTATTTTTTTTTATGAATCTAACTCTTGTCTATTTTACAGTATAAAAACACAAAATGGATAGACAACTCAATATTTTAAGAGACCTACCCGGAGACATGATTGATGAAATCTTGTCTAGAGTTGGTCAGAATTCTTCGGCACAACTATTTACGGCGAAATCAGTTTGTAAGACATTTGAAGAACGTTCCAAGAATGTCTTGATTTATAAGAGACTTTCGTTTGAAAGATGGGGGATATCACATTGGGAAACCCATAAGTTACGATGTGTTTACTTTGACGCATATATTGCGGGGAACCCAAATGCTATTTTACGCAACGGGTTAAGAAATTATTTTGACTCAATGTATCCGAATATAGGACTTCATGATTTAGAAAAAGCGGCTAACATGCAACATAAAGAAGCATGCTATGCTTACGGGTTAGTAATGTTCGCTTCTCACCAAAGTGAGAAAAAGAACATCGGGCTACAACTATTAAACAAAACGTTCCCACAAGTGACGGAGTCGGTAATTGGGGTAAGAAATGAGGTTTTTAGGTTATTACGAGACTGTTGGTCATTACGTAACCCTCGTCCCTTTGACGACGTTACAACACGTTGTCTTATCAACGGCCATAACGGTTATGTTCCCCAAGACCAAGGATGGGAAGTAGTCCTAGTAAAACCAGAATGCATGACTTGTTTCTGGACGTATGAATTACGTGTCTTTATTGCCTTTGCTGAACGATTTGTGTACTAGCTAGAATTATCTTCACAACTATCTTGTATCAAAGTTATTGTGTGCTATATTTCATGCTTTATGTAAAATAAGCGGTATTGTAAGTTTGTAAAATATTGTATAAAAGTTTGAACGCGAAATATTATTATAATCAGTTTTTCATATAGAATTGTAGTAGTTGAATTGTATATTAGCTACTAAGTATGAACTTAACGGGTAGGTACTACCCGAATTTAAACTTATAAAACGCTAATATGAAGAAAAAGCTTTTATAAATGAGTTCATATTATACTACGAAATACTATTAACTACTCTTAATATTCTGTATGATTAACTTGTTCCATTTGACTATTTTGAAGGAAATGGCACCGACTACTCGACACACCGTGAATATGAATGTAGAGGAATTCCGTAGTTTTCTAGCTTCAAACATAGCCGCAGTACAGGCTGCGCTACATAACAACAATAACCTTGGATCTAGCAGTACAGGAAATCGTGTAGGATGCACCTACAAAGAATTCACTGCCTGCAAACCTTTAGAATTTGATGGAACCGAAGGACCGATCGGATTGAAACGGTGGACCGAGAAGGTCGAATCGGTGTTTGCCATAAGTAAGTGTACTGAAGAGGACAAAGTGAAGTACGCTACGCATACCTTCATAGGTTCTGCGTTAACATGGTGGAATACCTATCTAGAGCAAGTGGGACAAGATGATGCGTACGTACTACCGTGGTCAGCATTCAAGCACTTGATGAACGAGAAGTACCTTCCCAGAACCGAGGTCAATAAGCTCAAGATAGAACTTAGAGGGTTACGAACCCAAGGATTTGATATTACCACATACGAAAGACGATTCACAGAATTGTGCCTATTGTGTCCGGGAGCGTTCGAAGATGAGGAAGAGAAGATCGACGCGTTTGTGAAAGGATTACCGGAAAGAGTCCAAGAAGATATAAGTTCACACGAGCCTGCCTCCATACAACAGGCATGTAGAATGGTTCACAAACTAGTGAACCAGATTGAGGAAAGAATTAAAGAACAGACGGCTGAAGAGGCCAATGTGAAGCAAGTCAAAAGAAAGTGGGAGGAAAACGGTGATAAGAATCACCAATACAACAACAACAGCAATTACAATAATAATCGCAACAATTATCCCAACAATCGCAACATCAATCGCAACTACAACAAATGGCCCAACAACAACAACAACAACAACAACAACAACAACAACAACAACTACAACAATCATCCCAAAAACAATAACAACCGCAACAACAACAACAATCAGAAGTAGCTATGCCAAAGGTGTGAAAAGTATCACTCGGGGTTCTGCACTAAATTTTGCAACAAGTGTAAAAGTAATGGTCATAGCGCGGCGAAGTGTGAGGTCTACGGACCAGGGGTTAACAGAACGAAAGGAACAAATGGTGTCGGAACGAGTAATGGCGGAGCAAGTAGTGTCGGAGCAAGTTATGCCAATGTAGTTTGTTATAAATGTGGAAAACCGGGCCACATTATTAGAAATTGCCCTAACCAGGAGAACACGAATGGACAAGGCCGCGGAAGAGTTTTCAATATTAATGCGGCAGAGGCACAAGAAGACCCGGAGCTTGTTACGGGTACGTTTCTTATTGACAATAAATCTGCTTACGTTTTATTTGATTCGGGTGCGGATAGAAGCTATATGAGTAGAGATTTTTGTGCTAAATTAAGTTGTCCATTGACGCTGTTGGATAGTAAATTTTTACTCGAATTAGCAAACGGTAAATTAATTTCAGCAGATAATATATGTCGGAATCGAGAAATTAAACTGGGTAGTGAAATATTTAAGATTGATTTGATACCAGTAGAGTTAGGGAGTTTTGATGTAATAGTTGACATGGACTGGCTGAAGAAGGTGAAAGCAGAGATCGTATGTTATAAAAATGCAATTCGCATTGTACGAGAAGAAGGAGAACTCTTAATGGTGTACGGAGAAAAGGGCAACATGAAGCTACATCTTATTAGTAATTTGAAGGCACAAAAACTAATACGAAAAGGTTGCTATGCTGTTCTAGCACACGTCGAGAAAGTACAAACTGAAGAAAAGAGCATCAATGATGTTCCCTTCGTAAAAGAATTTCCCGATGTATTTCCGAAAGAATTACCGGGACTACCTCCACATCGATCTGTTGAATTTCAAATAGATCTTGTACCAGGAGCTGCACCAATAGCTCGTGCTCCTTATAGACTCGCACCCAGCGAGATGAAAGAACTGCAAAGCCAACTGCAAGAACTATTAGAACGTGGTTTCATTCGACCAAGCACATCACCATGGGGAGCTCCTGTTTTGTTTGTCAAGAAGAAGGATGGTACATTTAGGTTGTGTATTGACTACAGAGGGTTGAACAAACTTACCATCAAAAACCGTTATCCACTACCGAGAATTGACGACTTATTTGATCAACTACAAGGCTCGTCGGTTTATTCGAAGATTTTTTTACATTCTGGATATCATCAAATGTGAGTAAAGGAGGATGATATTCCAAAAACTGCTTTTAGGACGCGTTATGGTCATTACGAGTTTATGGTTATGCCGTTTGGATTGACTAACACACCAGCTGTGTTCATGGACCTTATGAACCGAGTGTGTGGGCTATATCTTGACAAGTTTGTCATTATTTTCATCGATGACATACTTATTTACTCAAAGAATGATCAAGAGCATGAAGAACATTTGAGAAAAGTGCTAGAAGTATTGAGGAAAGAAAAATTGTACGTTAAGTTTTCAAAGTGTGCATTTTGGTTGGAAGAAGTTCAATTCCTCGGTCACATAGTGAACAAAGAAGGTATCCAGGTGGACCCGGCAAAGATCAAAACCGTTGAAAAGTGGGAAACCCCAAAAACTCCGAAGCATATACGTCAATTTTTAGGATTGGCTGGTTACTACAGAAGATTCATCCAAGATTTCTCCAAAATAGCAAAACCCTTGACTGCATTAACGTATAAAGGGAAGAAATTTGAATGGAAGGATGAACAAGAGAAGGCGTTTCAATTATTGAAGAAAAAGCTAACTATGGCACCTATATTGTCATTGCCCGAAGGGAATGATGATTTTGTGATTTATTGTGACGCATCAAAGCAAGGTCTCGGTTGTGTATTAATGCAACGGATGAAGGTGATTGCTTATGCGTCTAGACAATTGAAGATTCACGAGCAAAATTATACGTCGCATGATTTGGAATTAGGCGCGGTTGTTTTTGCATTAAAGACTTGGAGGCACTACTTATATGGGGTCAAAAGTATTATATATACCGACCACAAAAGTCTTCAACACATATTTAATCAGAAACAACTGAATATGAGGCAGCGTAGGTGGATTGAATTGTTGAATGATTACGACTTTGAGATTCGTTACCACCCGGGGAAGGCAAATGTGGTAGCCGACGCCTTGAGCAGAAAGGACAGAGAACCCATTCGAGTAAAATCTATGAATATAATGATTCACACTAACCTTACTACTTAAATAAAGGAGGCGCAACAAGGAGTTTTAAAAGAGGGAAATTTAAAGGATGAAATACCCAAAGGATCGGAGAAACATCTTAATATTCGGGAAGACGGAACCCGGTATAGGGCTGAAAGAATTTGGGTACCAAAATTTGGAGATATGAGAGAAATGGTACTTAGAGAAGCTCATAAAACCAGATACTCAATACATCCTGGAACGGGGAAGATGTACAAGGATCTTAAGAAACATTTTTGGTGGTCAGGTATGAAAGCTGATATTGCTAAATATGTAGGAGAATGTTTGACGTGTTCTAAGGTCAAAGCTGAACATCAGAAACTATCAGGTCTACTACAACAACCTGAAATCCCGGAATGGAAATGGGAAAACATTACCATGGATTTCATTACTAAATTGCCAAGGACTGCAAGTGGTTATGATACTATTTGGGTAATAGTTGATCGTCTTACCAAGTCAGCACACTTCCTGCCAATAAGAGAAGCTGACAAGATGGAGAAGTTAGCACGACTGTATTTGAAGGAAGTCGTCTCCAGACATGGAATACCAATCTCTATTATCTCTGATAGGGATGGCAGATTTATTTCAAGATTCTGGCAGACATTACAGCAAGCATTGGGAACTCGTCTAGACATGAGTACTGCCTATCATCCACACACTGATGGGCAGAGTGAAAGGACGATACAAACGCTTGAAGACATGCTACGAGCTTGTGTTATTGATTTCGGAAACAGTTGGGATCGACATCTACCGTTAGCAGAATTTTCCTACAATAATAGCTACCATTCAAGCATTGAGATGACGCCGTTTGAAACACTTTATGGTAGAAAGTGCAGGTCTCTGATTTGTTGGAGTGAAGTGGGGGATAGACAGATTACGGGTCCGGAGATAATACAAGAAACTACCGAGAAAATCATCCAAATTCAACAAAGATTGAAAACCGCCCAGAGTCGACAAAAGAGCTACGCGGACAGTAAAAGAAAAGATATAGAGTTTGAAATTGGAGAAATGGTCATGCTTAAGGTTTCACCTTGGAAAGGCGTTGTTCGATTTGGTAAACGGGGGAAACTAAATCTAAGGTACATTGGACCATTCAAGATTATAGATCGTGTCGGACCAGTAGCTTACCAACTGGAGCTACCTCAACAACTCGCAGCTGTACATAACACTTTCCATGTCTCAAATTTGAAGAAATGTTTTGCTAAAGAAGATCTCACTATTCCGTTGGACGAAATCCAAATCAATGAAAAACTTCAATTCATTGAAGAACCCGTCGAAATAATAGATCATGAGGTTAAGAGACTTAAACAAAACAAGATACCTATTGTTAAGGTTCGATGGAATGCTCGTAGAGGACCCGAGTTCACCTGGGAGCGTGAAGATCAGATGATGAAGAAATACCCGCATTTATTTCTAAAAGATACGTCAACACCTCCAACTGCTTAAAATTTCGGGACGAAATTTATTTAACGGGTAGGTACTGTAGTGACCCGAACTTTTACATGTTTATATTTATATATATATTAAATGAAATTGTTATTTACATGATTAAGTGTTTCCAACATGTTAAGCAATCAAACTTGTTAAGACTTGATTAATTGAAATAGGTTTCATATAGACAATTGACCACCCAAGTTGACCGGTGATTCACGAACGTTAAAACTTGTAAAAACTATACGATGACATATATATGGTTATATATATAGTTAACATGATTTTATTATAAGTATGTATCTCATTAGGTATTTTAACAATGAGTTATATACATAAAAATGAGACTATTAATTTAAGAAACTCGAAAACGATATATATAACGATTATCGTTATAACAACGTCTTACTAGGTACATATGAATCATATTAAGATATTGATACACTTGGTTAATTATGTTAAATGATAAGTAAATATATTATTAAGTGTATTAACAATGAAATACATATGTAAAAATAAGAGTACTAACTTAATGATTTCGAAACGAGACATATATGTAACGATTATCGTTGTAACGACATTTAACTGTATATATATCATCCTAAGATATATTATATATCATAATATCATGATAATATAACAATTTAACATCTCATTTTTTATAATAAATAATGGGTTAACAACATTCAACAAGATCGTTAACCTAAAGGTTTCAAAACAACATTTACATGTAACGACTAACGATGACTTAACGACTCAGTTAAAATGTATATACATGTAGTGTTTTAATATGTATTCATACACTTTTTAAAGACTTCAAGACACTTATCAAAATACTTCTACTTAACAAAAATGCTTACAATTACATCCTCGTTCAGTTTCATCAATAATTCTACTCATATGCACCCGTATTCGTACTCGTACAATACACAGCTTTTAGATGTATGTACTATTGGTATATACACTCCAATTATCAGCTCTTAGCAGCCCATGTGAGTCACCTAACACATTTGAGAACCATCATTTGGCAACTAGCATGAAATATCTCATAAAATTACAAAAATATTAGTAATCATTCATGACTTATTTACATGAAAACAAAATTACATATCATTTATATCTAATACATACACCAACGACCAAAAACACCTACAAACACTTTCATTCTTCAATTTTCTTCATCTAATTGATCTCTCTCAAGTTGTATCTTCAAGTTCTAAGTGTTCTTCATAAATTCCAAAAGTTCTAGTTTCATAAAATCAAGAATACTTCCATGATTGCAAGTTTACTTCCAAGTTTTCTAAATCCATTCCAAGTAATCATCCAAGATCAAGAAACCTTTGTTACTTATAGTAGGTTATATTTCTAATACAAGGTAATAATCATATTCAAACTTTAATTCAATTTCTATAAGTATAACAATCTTATTTCGAGTGGAAATCTTACTTGAAATTGTTTTCGTGTCATGATTCTGCTTCAAGAACTTTCAAGCCATCCAAGGATCCTTTGAAGCTAGATCTATTTTTCTCATTTTCAGTAGGTTTATCCAAGGAACTTGAGGTAGTAATGATGTTCATAACATCATTCGATTCATACATATAAAGCTATCTTATTCGAAGGTTTAAACTTGTAATCACTAGAACATAGTTTAGTTAATTCTAAACTTGTTCGCAAATAAAAGTTAATCCTTCTAACTTGACTTTTAAAATCAACTAAACACATATTCTATATCTATATGATATGCTAACTTAATGATTTAAAACCTGGAAACACGAAAAACACCGTAAAACCGGATTTACGCCGTCGTAGTAACACCGCGGGCTGTTTTGGGTTAGTTAATTAAAAACTATGATAAACTTTGATTTAAAAGTTGTTATTCTGGGAAAATGATTTTTATTATGAACATGAAACTATATCCAAAAATTATGGTTAAACTCAAAGTGGAAGTATGTTTTCTAAAATGGTCATCTAGACGTCGTTCTTTCGACTGAAATGACTACCTTTAGAAAAATGACTTGTAACTTATTTTTCCGACTATAAACCTATATTTTTTATGTTTAGATTCATAAAATAGAGTTCAATATGAAACCATAGCAATTTGATTCACTCAAAATGGATTTAAAATGAAGAAGTTATGGGTAAAACAAGATTGGATAATTTTTCTCATTTTAGCTACGTGAAAATTGGTAACAAATCTATTCCAACCATAACTTAATCAACTTATATTGTATATTATGAAATCTTGAGATACCATAGACACGTATACAATATTTCGACCTATCATGTCGACACATCTATATATATTTCGGAACAACCATAGACACTCTATATGTGAATGTTGGAGTTAGCTATACAGGGTTGAGGTTGATTCCAAAATATATATAGTTTGAGTTGTGATCAATACTGAGATACGTATACACTTGGTCGTGGATTGATTCAAGATAATATTTATCGATTTATTTCTGTACATCTAACTGTGGACAACTAGTTGTAGGTTACTAACGAGGACAGCTGACTTAATAAACTTAAAACATCAAAATATATTAGAAGTTTTATAAATATATTTTGAACATACTTTGATATATATGTATATATTGTTATAGATTCGTGAATCAACCAGTGGCCAAGTCTTACTTCCCGAAGAAGTAAAAATATGTGAAAGTGAGTTATAGTCCCAGTTTTAAAATCTAATATTTTTGGGATGAGAATACATGCAGGTTTTATAAATGATTTACAAAATAGACACAAGTACGTGAAACTACATTCTATGGTTGAATTATCGAAATCGAATATGCCCCTTTTTATTAAGTCTGGTAATCTAAGAATTAGGGAACAGACACCCTAATTGACGCGAATCCTAAAGATAGATCTATTGGGCCTAACAAACCCCATCCAAAGTACCGGATGCTTTAGTACTTCGAAATTCATATCATATCCGAAGGGTGTCCCGGAATGATGGGGATATTCTTATATATGCATCTTGTTAATGTCGGTTACCAGGTGTTCACCATATGAATGATTTTTATCTCTATGTATGGGATGTGTATTGAAATATGAAATCTTGTGGTCTATTGTTACGATTTGATATATATAGGTTAAACCTATAACTCACCAACATTTTTGTTGACGTTTAAAGCATGTTTATTCTCAGGTGAATACTAAGAGCTTCCGCTGATGCATACTAAAATAAGGACAAGATTTGGAGTCCATGTTTGTATGATATTGTGTAAAAACTGCATTCAAGAAACTGATTTCGATGTAACATATTTGTATTGTAAACCATTATGTAATGGTCGTGTGTAAACAGAATATTTTAGATTATCATTATTTGATAATCTACGTAAAGCTTTTTAAACCTTTATTTATGAAATAAAGGTTATGGTTTGTTTTAAAAATGAATGCAGTCTTTGAAAAACGTCTCATATAGAGGTCAAAATCTCGCAACGAAATCAATTAATATGGAACGTTTTTAATCAATAAGAACGGGACATTTCATTTTCAACTCCCTCTACTTCTCTTCTACGGCACAGTTATTCTGATTATAAGTGAATATATATATATCACGTGTATTCCCGTGTGAATCAGCAAGGACCACCTTTCAAGACTAAATACTCCTGGGTGACCGATAGCTAAGCAGTACCGTGAGGGAAGGGTGAAAAGAACCCCCATCGGGGAGTGAAATGCTATTAACGTTATATATATATATATATATATATATATATATATATATATATATATATATATACTAGTTTTATGAGCCCGTGCGTTGCACGATAATTATATAAATTAGTATTCGATAATATTCGTATTGATAATGTATAATACAATTACAATGAAAAACTCTTTATTACTAATAATATTTGTATTGAAAATATTGGTATTGAATACTAATGCATAGAATTTTAAAACAAATAATCGTAAGACACCATGACCCCATAACAACTATATGTTTGTCGCTAACTAAAAATGTAGTGACCCGAACTTTTCCATGTTTATATATATTAATTGAGATTGATATTTACATGATTAAATGTTTCCAACATGTTAAGCAATCAAACTTGTTAAGACTTGATTAATTGAAATATGTTTCATATAGACAATTGACCACCCAAGTTGACCGGTGATTCACGAACGTTAAAACTTGTAAAAACTATATGATGACATATATATGGATATATATATAGTTAACATGATACTATGATAAGTAAACATATCATTAAGTATATTAACAATGAACTACATATGTAAAAACAAGACTACTAACTTAATGATTTTTAAACGAGACATATATGTAACGATTATCGTTGTAAAGACATTTAATGTATATATATCATATTAAGAGATATTAATACATGATAATATCATGATAATATAATAATTTAAAATCTCATTTGATATTATAAACATTGGGTTAACAACATTTAACAAGATCGTTAACCTAAAGGTTTCAAAACAACACTTACATGTAACGACTAACGATGACTTAACGACTCAGTTAAAATGTATATACATGTAGTGTTTTAATATGTATTTATACACTTTTGAAAGACTTCAATACACTTATAAAAATACTTCTACTTAACAAAAATGCTTACAATTACATCCTCGTTCAGTTTCATCAACAATTCTACTCGTATGCACCCGTATTCGTACTCGTACAATACACAACTTTTAGATGTATGTACTATTGGTATATACACTCCAATGATTAGCTCTTAGCAGCCCATGTGAGTCACCTAACACATGTGGGAACCATCATTTGGCAACTAGCATGAAATATCTCATAAAATTACAAAAATATGAGTAATCATTCATGACTTATTTACATGAAAACAAAATTACATATCCTTTATATCTAATCCATACACCAACGACCAAAAACACCTACAAACACTTTCATTCTTCAATTTTCTTCATCTAATTGATCTCTCTCAAGTTCTATCTTCAAGTTCTAAGTGTTCTTCATATATTCTACAAGTTCTAGTTACATAAAATCAAGAATACTTTCAAGTTTGCTAGCTCACTTCCAATCTTGTAAGGTGATCATCCAACCTCAAGAAATCTTTGTTTCTTACAGTAGGTTATCATTCTAATACAAGGTAATAATCATATTCAAACTTTGGTTCAATTTCTATAACTATAACAATCTTATTTCAAGTGATGATCTTACTTGAACTTGTTTTCGTGTCATGATTCTGCTTCAAGAACTTCGAGCCATCCAAGGATCCGTTGAAGCTAGATCCATTTTTCTCTTTTCTAGTAGGTTTATCCAAGGAACTTAAGGTAGTAATGATGTTCATAACATCATTCAATTCATACATATAAAGCTATCTTATTCGAAGGTTTAAACTTGTAATCACTAGAACATAGTTTAGTTAATTCTAAACTTGTTCGCAAACAAAAGTTAATCCTTATAAATTGACTTTTAAAATCAACTAGACACATGTTCTATATCTATATGATATGCTAACTTAATGATTTAAAACCTGGAAACACGAAAAACACCGTAAAACCGGATTTACGCCGTCGTAGTAACACCGCGGGCTGTTTTGGGTTAGTTAATTAAAAACTATGATAAACTTTGATATTAAAGTTGTTATTCTGAGAAAATCATTTTTATTATGAACATGAAACTATATCTAAAAATTATGGTTAAACTCAAAGTGGAAGTATGTTTTCTAAAATGGTCATCTAGACGTCGTTCTTTCGACTGAAATGACTACCTTTACAAAAACGACTTGTAACTTATTTTTCCGACTATAAACCTATACTTTTTCTATTTAGATTCATAAAATAGAGTTCAATATGAAACCATAGCAATTTGATTCACTCAAAACGGATTTAAAATGAAGAAGTTATGGGTAAAACAAGATTGGATAATTTTTCTCATTTTAGCTACGTGAAAATTGGTAACAAATCTATTCCAACTATAACTTAATCAACTTGTATTGTATATTATGTAATCTTGAGATACCATAGACACGTATACAATGTTTCGACCTATCATGTCGACACATCTATATATATTTCGGAACAACCATAGACACTCTATATGTGAATGTTGGAGTTAGCTATACAGGGTTGAGGTTGATTCCAAAATATATATAGTTTGAGTTGTGATCAATACTGAGATACGTATACACTTGGTCGTGGATTGATTCAAGATAATATTTATCGATTTATTTTTGTACATCTAACTGTGGACAACTAGTTGTAGGTTACTAACGAGGACAGCTGACTTAATAAACTTAAAACATCAAAATATATTAAAAGTGTTGTAAATATATTTTGAACATACTTTGATATATATGTATATATTGTTATAGGTTCGTGAATCAACCAGTGGCCAAGTCTTACTTCCCGACGAAGTAAAAATCTGTGAAAGTGAGTTATAGTCCCACTTTTAAAATCTAATATTTTTGGGATGAGAATACATGTAGGTTTTATAAATGATTTACAAAATAGACACAAGTACGTGAAACTACATTCTATGGTTGAATTATCGAAATCGAATATGCCCCTTTTTATTAAGTCTGGTAATTTAAGAATTAGGGAACAGACACCCTAATTGACGCGAATCCTAAAGATAGATCTATTGGGCCTAACAAACCCCATCCAAAGTACCGGATGCTTTAGTACTTCGAAATTTATATCATATCCGAAGGGTGTCCCGGAATGATGGGGATATTCTTATATATGCATCTTGTTAATGTCGGTTACCAGGTGTTCACCATATGAATGATTTTTATCTCTATGTATGGGATGTGTATTGAAATATGAAATCTTGTGGTCTATTATTATGATTTGATATATATAGGTTAAACCTATAACTCACCAACATTTTTGTTGACGTTTTAAGCATGTTTATTCTCAGGTGATTATTAAGAGCTTCCGCTGTCGCATACTTAAATAAGGACGAGATTTTGAGTCCATGCTTGTATGATATTGTGTAAAAACTGCATTCAAGAAACTTATTTTGTTGTAACATATTTGTATAGTAAACCATTATGTAATGGTCGTGTGTAAACAGGATATTTTAGATTATCATTAGTTGATAATCTACGTAAAGCTTTTTAAACCTTTATTGATGAAATAAAGGTTATGGTTTGTTTTAAAATGAATGCAGTCTTTGAAAAACGTCTCATATAGAGGTCAAAACCTCGCAACGAAATCAATTAATATGGAACGTTTTTAATCAAGAAGAACGGGACATTTCAGTTGGTATCCGAGCGTTGGTCTTAGAGAACCAGAATTTTGCATTAGTGTGTCTTATCTAGTTTGTTAGGATGCATTAGTGAGTCTGGACTTCGACCGTGTTTACTTGAAAAATGATTGCTTAACAAATTTTGTTGGAAACTATATATTTTTAACATGTGAATATTATGTGATATATTAATCTCTTAACGCGTTTGATATTATGTGATAGATGTCTACCTCTAGAACAAGTTCCATTGACTCACCTAATAATAATGAAGAGTCAAATGTAAATTAGAATGATTCGTGAACTGATTCACAAGTTCCCGAAGAGGAACCGGAAGAAGAGTCGAAACCGGAAGAAGAATCGGAACCGGAAGAAGAATCGAAACCGGATGAAGAAATAGAACCGGTAGGGGAAATAATAAAATGGTTAAGTAAAAGAAAATCCTCAACCTACCGACCAAGGTTAATTATGGTCAATGGTGTTTCCGCCAAGGAAGCAAAATATTGGGAGGATTACCAATTCTCCGATGAATCGGATTCCGACGAGAATTTCGATGATGTTATAGAAATTACCCCAACTGAATTTAAAAAGGCAAAAGAAAATAATAAGGGAAAGGGCATAAAAATAGAGAAATCTAATTCCAACCCCGATGAACTTTATATGTATCGTCAACCCCCGAAGTCCTTAAGTTGTAACAATGACCCGAAAACCTCTAAACCACCAGGTTTTTCTAAACCAATGTGGATAACGACGGCTCGTATTAGGGGAACATCATATATCCCTAGAAACTTGGCAAACCGAACCAAAACCAAAGAAGAAGAAACAAGCGAGTCGGAATAAGATAGTTGTATTCGTGTGGTGTAATATTAGTAATATAGTGTGCTTATGCTTTATGATATATGTAAAAATTGCTTGTATTAATAAGTATTTTTTTTTTGTGAATCTAACTCTTGTCTATTTTACAGTATAAAAACACAAAATGGATAGACAACCCAATATTTTAAGAGACCTACCCGGAGACATGATTGATGAAATCTTGTCTAGAGTCGGTCAGAATTCTTCGGCACAACTATTTAAGGCGAGATCAGTTTGTAAGACATTCGAAGAACGTTCCAAGAATGCCTTGGTTTATAAAAGGCTTTCGTTCGAAAGATGGGGGATATCACATTGGGAAATCGATAAGTTACGATGTGTTTACTTTGACGCATATATTGCGGGGAACCCAAATGCTATTTTACGCAATGGGTTAAGAAATTATTTTGACTCAATATATCCGAATATTGGACTTCGTGATTTAGAAAAAGCGGCTAACATGCAACATAAAGAAGCATGTTATGCTTACGGATTAGTAATGTTCGCTTCTCACCAAAGTGAGAACAAGAACATCGGGCTACAACTTTTAAACAAAACGTTCCCACAAGTGACGGAGTCGGTAATTGGGGTAAGAAATGAGGTTTTTAGATTGTTACGGGACTGTTGGACATTACGTAACCCTCGTCCCTTTGACTACGTTACAACAAGCTGTCTTATCAATGGCCATAACGGTTATGTTCCACAAGACCAAGGATGGGAAGTAATCCTAGTAAAACCAGAATGCATGACTTGTTTCTGGACGTATGAATTGCGTGTCTTTATTGCCTTTGCTGAACGACTTGTGTACTAGCTAGAATTATCTTCACAAGCATCTTGTATCAAATTTATTGTGTGCTATATTTCATGCTATATGTAAAATAAGCGGTATTGTAAGTTTGTAAAATATTGTGTAAAAGTTTGAACGCGAAATATTATTATAATCAGTTTTTCATATAGAATTGTAGTAGTTGAATTGTATATTAGCTACTAAGTATGAACTTAACGGGTAGGTACTACCCGAATTTAAACTTATAAAACACTAATATGAAGAAAAAGCTTTTATAAATGAGTTCATATTATGCTACGAAATACTATTAACTACTCTTAATATTCTGTATGATTAACTTGTTCTATTTGACTATTTTGAAGGAAATGGCACCGACTACTCGACACACCGTGAATATGAATGAAGAGGAATTCCGTACTTTTCTAGCTTCAAACATAGCCGCAGTACAGGCTGCGCTACATACCAACAATAACCTTGGATCTAGCAGTACAGGAAATCGTGTAGGATGCACCTACAAAGAATTCACTGCCTGCAAACCTTTGGAATTTGATGGAACCGAAGGACCGATCGGATTGAAACGGTGGACCGAGAAGGTCGAATCAGTGTTTGCCATAAGTAAGTGTACTGAAGAGGACAAAGTAAAGTACGCTACGCATACCTTCACAGGTTCTGCGTTAACATGGTGGAATACCTATCTAGAGCAAGTGGGACAAGACGATGCGTACGCACTACCGTGGTCAGCATTCAAGCACTTGATGAACGAGAAGTACCGTCCCAGAACCGAGGTCAATAAGCTCAAGACAGAATTTAGAGGGTTACGAACCCAAGGATTTGATATTACCACGTACGAAAGACGATTCACAGAATTGTGCCTAATGTGTCCGGGAGCATTCGAAGATGAGGAAGAGAAGATCGACGCGTTTGTGAAAGGATTACCGGAAAGAATCCAAGAAGATATAAGTTCACACGAGCCCGCCTCCATACAACAGGCATGTAGAATGGCTCACAAACTAGTGAACCAGATTGAAGAAAGAATTAAAGAACAGACTGCTGAAGAGGCCAATGTGAAGCAAGTCAAAAGAAAGTGGGAGGAAAACGGTGATAAGAATCACCAATACAACAACAACAGCAATTACAACAATAATCGCAACAATTATCCCAACAATCGCAACATCAATCGCAACTACAACAAACGGCCCAACAACAACAACAACAACAACAACAACAACAACAACAGCAACTACAACAATCATCCCAACAACAATAATAACCGCAACAACAACAATAATCAGAAGCAGCTATGCCAAAGGTGTGAAAAGTATCACTCGGGGTTCTGCACCAAATTTTGCAACAAGTGTAAAAGAAATGGTCATAGCGCGGCGAAGTGTGAGGTCTACGGACCAGGGGTTAATAGAACGAAAGGAATAAATGGTGTCGGAACGAGTAATGGCGGAGGAAGTAGTGTCGGAGCAAGTTATGCCAATGTAGTTTGTTATAAATGTGGAAAACCGGGCCACATTATTAGAAATTGCCCGAACCAGGAGAACACGAATGAACAAGGCCGCGGAAGAGTTTTCAATATTAATGCGGCCGAGGCACAGGAAGACCCGGAGCTTGTTACGGGTACGTTTCTTATTGACAATAAATCTGCTTACGTTTTATTTGATTCGGGTGCGGATAGAAGCTATATGAGTAGAGATTTTTGGGCTAAATTAAGTTGTCCATTGACGCCTTTGGATAGTAAATTTTTACTCGAATTAGCAAATGGTAAATTAATTTCAGCAGATAATATATGTCGGAATCGAGAAATTAAACTGGTTAGCGAAACATTTAAGATTGATTTGATACCAGTAGAGTTAGGGAGTTTTGATGTGATAATCGGTATGGACTGGTTGAAAGAAGTGAAAGCAGAGATCGTTTGTTACAAAAATGCAATTCGCATTATACGAGAAAAAGGAAAACCCTTAATGGTGTACGGAGAAAAGGGCAACACGAAGCTACACCTTATTAGTAATTTGAAGGCACAAAAACTAATAAGAAAAGGTTGCTATGCTGTTCTAGCACACGTTGAGAAAGTACAAACTGAAAAAAAGAGCATCAATGATGTTCCCGTTGCAAAAGAATTTCCCGATGTATTTCCGAAAGAATTACCGGGATTACCCCCACATCGATCCGTTGAATTTCAAATAGATCTTGTACCAGGAGCTGCACCAATAGCTCGTGCTCCTTACAGACTCGCACCCAGCGAGATGAAAGAACTGCAAAGCCAATTACAAGAACTTTTAGAGCGTGGTTTCATTCAACCAAGCACATCACCGTGGGGAGCTCCTGTTTTGTTTGTCAAGAAGAAAGATGGTACATTCAGGTTGTGTATCGACTACCGAGAGTTGAACAAACTTACCATCAAGAACCGCTACCCATTACCGAGAATCGATGACTTATTTGATTAACTACAAGGCTCGTCTATTTATTCAAAGATTGACTTACGTTCCGAGTATCATCAAATGCGGGTGAAAGAAGATGATATTCCAAAGACTGCTTTTAGAACACGTTACGGTCATTACGAGTTTATGGTCATGCCGTTTGGTTTAACTAATGCACCAGCTGTGTTCATGGACCTTATGAACCGAGTGTGTGGACCATACCTTGACAAGTTTGTCATTGTTTTCATTGATGACATACTTATTTACTCAAAGAATGACAAAGAACACGGTGAACATTTGAGAAAGGTGTTAGAAGTATTGAGGAAGGAACAATTGTACGCTAAGTTTTCAAAGTGTGCATTTTGGTTGGAAGAAGTTCAATTCCTCGGTCACATAGTGAACAAAGAAGGTATTAAGGTGGATCCGGCAAAGATAGAAACTGTTGAAAAGTGGGAAACCCCGAAAACTCCAAAACACATACGCCAGTTTTTAGGACTAGCTAGTTACTACAGAAGGTTCATCCAAGACTTTTCCAGAATAGCAAAACCCTTGACTGCATTAACGCATAAAGGGAAGAAATTTGAATGGAATGATGAACAAGAGAAAGCGTTTCAGTTATTGAAGAAAAAGCTAACTACGGCACCTATATTGTCATTGCCTGAAGGGAATGATGATTTTGTGATTTATTGTGACGCATCAAAGCAAGGTCTCGGTTGTGTATTAATGCAACGAACGAAGGTGATTGCTTATGCGTCTAGACAATTGAAGATTCACGAACAAAATTATACGACGCATGATTTGGAATTAGGCGCGGTTGTTTTTGCATTAAAGACTTGGAGGCACTACTTATATGGGGTCAAAAGTATTATATATACCGACCACAAAAGTCTTCAACACATATTTAATCAGAAACAACTGAATATGAGGCAGCGTAGGTGGATTGAATTATTGAATGATTACGACTTTGAGATTCGTTACCACCCGGGGAAGGCAAATGTGGTAGTCGATGCCTTGAGCAGGAAGGACAGAGAACCCATTCGAGTAAAATCTATGAATATAATGATTCATAATAACCTTACTACTCAAATAAAGGAGGCGCAACAAGGAGTTTTAAAAGAGGGAAATTTAAAGGATGAAATACCCAAAGGATCGGAGAAGCATCTTAATATTCGGGAAGACGGAACCCGGTATAGGGCTGAAAGGATTTGGGTACCAAAATTTGGAGATATGAGAGAAATGGTACTTAGAGAAGCTCATAAAACCAGATACTCAATACATCCTGGAACGGGGAAGATGTACAAGGATCTTAAGAAACATTTTTGGTGGCCGGGTATGAAAGTCGATGTTGCTAAATACGTAGGAGAATGTTTGACGTGTTCTAAGGTCAAAGCTGAGCATCAGAAACCATCAGGTCTACTTCAACAACCCGAAATCCCGGAATGGAAATGGGAAAATATTACCATGGATTTCATCACTAAATTGCCAAGGACTGCAAGTGGTTTTGATACTATTTGGGTAATAGTTGATCGTCTCACCAAATCAGCACACTTCCTACCAATAAGAGAAGATGATAAGATGGAGAAGTTAGCACGACTGTATTTGAAGGAAGTCGTCTCCAGACATGGAATACCAATCTCTATTATCTCTGATAGGGATGGCAGATTTATTTCAAGATTCTGGCAGACATTACAGCAAGCATTAGGAACTCGTCTAGACATGAGTACTGCCTATCATCCACAAACTGATGGGCAGAGCGAAAGGACGATACAAATGCTTGAAGACATGCTACGAGCATGTGTTATTGATTTCGGAAACAGTTGGGATCGACATCTACCGTTAGCAGAATTTTCCTACAACAACAGCTACCATTCAAGCATTGAGATGGCGCCGTTTGAAGCACTTTATGGTAGAAAGTGCAGGTCTCCGATTTGTTGGAGTGAAGTGGGGGATAGACAGATTACGGGTCCGGAGATTATACAAGAAACTACCGAGAAAATCATCCAAATTCAAAAACGGTTGAAAACCGCCCAAAGTCGACAAAAGAGCTACGCTGACATTAAAAGAAAAGATATAGAATTTGAAATTGGAGAGATGGTCATGCTTCAAGTTGCACCTTGGAAAGGCGTTGTTAGATTTGGTAAACGAGGGAAATTAAATCCAAGGTATATTGGACCATTCAAGATTATTGATCGTGTCGGACCAGTAGCTTACCGACTTGAGTTACCTCAATAACTCGCGGCTGTACATAACACTTTCCACGTCTCGAATTTGAAGAAATGTTTTGCTAAAGAAGATCTCACTATTCCGTTAAATGAAATCCAAATCAACGAAAAACTTCAATTCATCGAAGAACCCGTCGAAATAATGTATCGTGAGGTTAAAAGACTTAAGCAAAACAAGATACCAATTGTTAAGGTTCGGTGGAATGTTCCTAGAGGACCCGAGTTCACCTGGGAGCGTGAAGATCAGATGAAGAAGAAATACCCGCATCTATTTCCAGAAGATTCGTCAACACCTTCAACAGCTTAAAATTTCGGGACGAAATTTATTTAACGGGTAGGTACTGTAGTGACCCGAACTTTTCCATGTTTATATATATTAATTGAGATTGATATTTACATGATTAAATGTTTCCAACATGTTAAGCAATCAAACTTGTTAAGACTTGATTAATTGAAATATGTTTCATATAGACAATTGACCACCCAAGTTGATCGGTGATTCACGAACGTTAAAACTTGTAAAAACTATATGATGACATATATATGGATATATATATATAGTTAACATGATACTATGATAAGTAAACATATCATTAAGTATATTAACAATGAACTACATATGTAAAAACAAGACTACTAACTTAATGATTTTTAAACGAGACATATATGTAACGATTATCGTTGTAAAGACATTTAATGTATATATATATATCATATTAAGAGATATTCATACATGATAATATCATGATAATATAATAATTTAAAATCTCATTTGATATTATAAACATTGGGTTAACAACATTTAACAAGATCGTTAACCTAAAGGTTTCAAAACAACACTTACATGTAACGACTAACGATGACTTAACGACTCAGTTAAAATGTATATACATGTAGTGTTTTAATATGTATTTATACACTTTTGAAAGACTTCAATACACTTATCAAAATACTTCTACTTAACAAAAATGCTTACAATTACATCCTCGTTCAGTTTCATCAACAATTCTACTCGTATGCACCCGTATTCGTACTCGTACAATACACAACTTTTAGATGTATGTACTATTGGTATATACACTCCAATGATCAGCTCTTAGCAGCCCATGTGAGTCACCCAACACATGTGGGAACCATCATTTGGCAACTAGCATGAAATATCTCATAAAATTACAAAAATATGAGTAATCATTCATGACTTATTTACATGAAAACAAAATTACATATCCTTTATATCTAATCCATACACCAACGACCAAAAACACCTACAAACACTTTCATTCTTCAATTTTATTCATCTAATTGATCTATCTCAAGTTCTATCTTCAAGTTCTAAGTGTTCTTCATATATTCTACAAGTTCTAGTTACATAAAATCAAGAATACTTTCAAGTTTGCTAGCTCACTTCCAATCTTGTAAGGTGATCATCCAACCTCAAGAAATCTTTGTTTATTACAGTAGGTTATCATTCTAATACAAGGTAATAATCATATTCAAACTTTGGTTCAATTTCTATAACTATAACAATCTTATTTCAAGTGATGATCTTACTTGAACTTGTTTTCGTGTCATGATTCTGCTTCAAGAACTTCGAGCCATCCAAGGATCCGTTGAAGCTAGATCCATTTTTCTCTTTTCTAGTAGGTTTATCCAAGGAACTTAAGGTAGTAATGATGTTCATAACATCATTCAATTCATACATATAAAGCTATCTTATTCGAAGGTTTAAACTTGTAATCACTAGAACATAGTTTAGTTAATTCTAAACTTGTTCGCAAACAAAAGTTAATCCTTCTAACTTGACTTTTAAAATCAACTAGAAACATGTTCTATATCTATATGATATGCTAACTTAATGATTTAAAACCTGGAAACACGAAAAACACCGTAAAACCGGATTTACGCCGTCGTAGTAACACCGCGGGCTGTTTTGGGTTAGTTAATTAAAAACTATGATAAACTTTGATATTAAAGTTGTTATTCTGAGAAAATCATTTTTATTATGAACATGAAACTATATCCAAAAATTATGGTTAAACTCAAAGTGGAAGTATGTTTTCTAAAATGGTCATCTAGACGTCGTTCTTTCGACTGAAATGACTACCTTTACAAAAACAACTTGCAACTTATTTTTCCGACTATAAACCTATACTTTTTCTATTTAGATTCATAAAATAGAGTTCAATATGAAACCATAGCAATTTGATTCACTCAAAACGGATTTAAAATGAAGAAGTTATGGGTAAAACAAGATTGGATAATTTTTCTCATTTTAGCTACGTGAAAATTGGTAACAAATCTATTCCAACTATAACTTAATCAACTTGTATTGTATATTATGTAATCTTGAGATACCATAGACACGTATACAATGTTTCGACCTATCATGTCGACACATCTATATATATTTCGGAACAACCATAGACACTCTATATGTGAATGTTGGAGTTAGCTATACAGGGTTGAGGTTGATTCCAAAATATATATAGTTTGAGTTGTGATCAATACTGAGATACGTATACACTGGGTCGTGGATTGATTCAAGATAATATTTATCGATTTATTTCTGTACATCTAACTGTGGACAACTAGTTGTAGGTTACTAACGAGGACAGCTGACTTAATAAACTTAAAACATCAAAATATATTAAAAGTGTTGTAAATATATTTTGAACATACTTTGATATATATGTATATATTGTTATAGGTTCGTGAATCAACCAGTGGCCAAGTCTTACTTCCCGACGAAGTAAAAATCTGTGAAAGTGAGTTATAGTCCCACTTTTAAAATCTAATATTTTTGGGATGAGAATACATGCAGGTTTTATAAATGATTTACAAAATAGACACAAGTACGTGAAACTACATTCTATGGTTGAATTATCGAAATCGAATATGCCCCTTTTTATTAAGTCTGGTAATCTAAGAATTAGGGAACAGACACCCTAATTGACGCGAATCCTAAAGATAGATCTATTGGGCCTAACAAACCCCATCTAAAGTACCGGATGCTTTAGTACTTCGAAATTTATATCATATCCGAAGGGTGTCCCGGAATGATGGGGATATTCTTATATATGCATCTTGTTAATGTCGGTTACCAGGTGTTCACCATATGAATGATTTTTATCTCTATGTATGGGATGTGTATTGAAATATGAAATCTTGTGGTCTATTATTATGATTTGATATATATAGGTTAAACCTATAACTCACCAACATTTTTGTTGACGTTTTAAGCATGTTTATTCTCAGGTGATTATTAAGAGCTTCCGCTGTCGCATACTTAAATAAGGACGAGATTTGGAGTCCATGCTTGTATGATATTGTGTAAAAACTGCATTCAAGAAACTTATTTTGTTGTAACATATTTGTATTGTAAACCATTATGTAATGGTCGTGTGTAAACAGGATATTTTAGATTATCATTATTTGATAATCTACGTAAAGCTTTTTAAACCTTTATTGATGAAATAAAGGTTATGGTTGTTTTAAAATGAATGCAGTCTTTGAAAAACGTCTCATATAGAGGTCAAAACCTCGCAACGAAATCAATTAATATGGAACGTTTTTAATCAATAAGAACGGGACATTTCAGTTGGTATCCGAGCGTTGGTCTTAGAGAACCAGAATTTTGCATTAGTGTGTCTTATCTAGTTTGTTAGGATGCATTAGTGAGTCTGGACTTCGACCGTGTTTACTTGAAAAATGATTGCTTAACAAATTTTGTTGGAAACTATATATTTTTAACATGTGAATATTATGTGATATATTAATCTCTTAACGCATTTGATATTATGTGATAGATGTCTACCTCTAGAACAAGTTCCATTGACTCACCTAATAATAATGAAGAGTCAAATGTAAATTGGAATGATTCGTGGACTGATTCACAAGTTCCCGAAGAGGAACCGGAAGAAGAGTCGGAACCGGAAGAAGAATCGGAACCGGATGAAGAAATAGAACCGATGGGGGAAATAATAAAACGGTTAAGTAAAAGAAAATCCTCAACCAACCGACCAAGGTTAATTATGGTCAATGGTGTTTCCGCCAAGGAAGCAAAATATTGGGAGGATTACCAATTCTCCGATGAATCGGATTCCGACGAGAATTCCGATGATGTTATAGAAATTACCCCAACTGAATTTAAAAAGGCAAAAGAAAATAATAAGGGAAAGGGCATAAAAATAGAGAAATCTAATTCCAACCCCGATGAACTTTATATGTATCGTCAACCCCCGAAGTCCTTAAGTTGTAACAATGACCCGGGAACCTCTAAACCACCAGGTTTTTCTAAACCAATGTGGATAACGACGGCTCATATTAGGGGAACATCATATATCCCTAGAAACTTGGCAAAACGAACCAAAACCAAAGAAGAAGAAACAAGCGAGTCGGAATAAGATAGTTGTATTCGTGTGGTGTAATATAAGTAATATAGTGTGCTTATGCTTTATGATATATGTAAAAATTGCTTGTATTAATAAGTATTTTTTTTTGTGAATCTAACTCTTGTCTATTTTACAGTATAAAAACACAAAATGGATAGACAACCCAATATTTTAAGAGACCTACCCGGAGACATGATTGATGAAATCTTGTCTAGAGTCGGTCAGAATTCTTCAGCACAACTATTTAAGGCGAGATCAGTTTGTAAGACATTCGAAGAACGTTCCAAGAATACCTTGGTTTATAAAAGGCTTTCGTTCGAAAGATGGGGGATATCACATTGGGAAATCGATAAGTTACGATGTGTTTACTTTGACGCATATATTGCGGGGAACCCAAATGCTATTTTACGCAATGGGTTAAGAAATTATTTTGACTCAATATATCCGAATATTGGACTTCGTGATTTAGAAAAAGCGGCTAACATGCAACATAAAGAAGCATGTTATGCTTACGGATTAGTAATGTTCGCTTCTCACCAAAGTGAGAACAAGAACATCGGGCTACAACTATTAAACAAAACGTTCCCACAAGTGACGGAGTCGGTAATTGGGGTAAGAAATGAGGTTTTTAGATTGTTACGGGACTGTTGGACATTACGTAACCCTCGTCCCTTTGACGACGTTACAACACGCTGTCTTATCAATGGCCATAACGGTTATGTTCCATAAGACCAAGGATGGGAAGTAATCCTAGTAAAACCAGAATGCATGACTTGTTTCTAGACGTATGAATTACGTGTCTTTATTGCCTTTGCTGAACGACTTATGTACTAGCTAGAATTATCTTCACAACCATCTTGTATCAAATTTATTGTGTGCTATATTTCATGCTATATGTAAAATAAGCGGTATTGTAAGTTTGTAAAATATTGTGTAAAAGTTTGAACGCGAAATATTATTATAATCAGTTTTTCATATAGAATTGTAGTAGTTGAATTGTATATTAGCTACTAAGTATGAACTTAACGGGTAGGTACTACCCGAATTTAAACTTATAAAACGCTAATATGAAGAAAAAGCTTTTATAAATGAGTTCATATTATGCTACGAAATACTATTAACTACTCTTAATATTCTATATGATTAACTTGTTCCATTTGACTATTTTGAAGGAAATGGAACCGAATACTCGACACACCGTGAATATGAATGAAGAGGAATTCCGTACTTTTCTAGCTTCAAACATAGCCGCAGTACAGGCTGTGCTACATACCAACAATAACCTTGGATCTAGCAGTACAGGAAATCGTGTAGGATGCACCTACAAAGAATTCACTGCCTGCAAACCTTTGGAATTTGATGGAACCGAAGGACCGATCGGATTGAAACGGTGGACCGAGAAGGTCGAATCGGTGTTTGCCATAAGTAAGTGTACTGAAGAGGACAAAGTAAAGTACGCTACGCATACCTTCACAGGTTCTGCGTTAACATGGTGGAATACCTATCTAGAGCAAGTGGGACAAGACGATGCGTACGCACTACCGTGGTCAGCATTCAAGCACTTGATGAACGAGAAGTACCGTCCCAGAACCGAGGTCAATAAGCTCAAGACAGAACTTAGAGGGTTACGAACCCAAGGATTTGATATTACCACGTACGAAAGACGATTCACAGAATTGTGCCTATTGTGTTCGGGAGCATTCGAAGATGAGGAAGAGAAGATCGACGCGTTTGTGAAAGGATTACCGGAAAGAATCCAAGAAGATATAAGTTCACACGAGCCCGCCTCCATACAACAGGCATGTAGAATGGCTCACAAACTAGTGAATCAGATTGAAGAAAGAATTAAAGAACAGACTGCTGAAGAGGCCAATGTGAAGCAAGTCAAAAGAAAGTGGGAGGAAAACGGTGATAAGAATCACCAATACAACAACAACAGCAATTACAACAATAATCGCAACAATTATCCCAACAATCGCAACATCAATCGCAACTACAACAAACGGCCCAACAACAACAACAACAACAACAACAACAGCAACTACAACAATCATCCCAACAACAATAATAACCGCAACAGCAACAACAATCAGAAGCAGCTATGCCAAAGGTGTGAAAAGTATCACTCGGGGTTCTGCACCAAATTTTGCAACAAGTGTAAAAGAAATGGTCATAGCGCGGCGAAGTGTGAGGTCTACGGACCAGGGGTTAATAGAACGAAAGGAATAAATGGTGTCAGAACGAGTAATGGCGGAGGAAGTAGTGTCGGAGCAAGTTATGCCAATGTAGTTTGTTATAAATGTGGAAAATCGGGCCACATTATTAGAAATTGCCCGAACCAGGAGAACACGAATGGACAAGGCCGCGGAAGAGTTTTCAATATTAATGCGGCCGAGGCACAGGAAGACCCGGTGCTTGTTACGGGTACGTTTCTTATTGACAATAAATCTGCTTACGTTTTATTTGATTCGGGTGCGGATAGAAGCTATATGAGTAGAGATTTTTGTGCTAAATTAAGTTGTCCATTGACGCCTTTGGATAGTAAATTTTTACTCGAATTAGCAAATGGTAAATTAATTTCAGCAGATAATATATGTCGGAATCGAGAAATTAAACTGGTTAGCGAAACATTTAAGATTGATTTGATACCAGTAGAGTTAGGGAGTTTTGATGTGATAATCGGTATGGACTGGTTAAAAGAAGTGAAAGCAGAGATCGTTTATTACAAAAATGCAATTCGCATTATACGAGAAAAAGGAAAACCCTTAATGGTGTACGGAAAAAGGGCAACACGAAGCTACACCTTATTAGTAATTTGAAGGCACAAAAACTAATAAGAAAAGGTTGCTATGCTGTTCTAGCACACGTTGAGAAAGTACAAACTGAAGAAAAGAGCATCAATGATGTTCCCGTTGCAAAAGAATTTCCCGATGTATTTCCGAAAGAATTACCGGGATTACCCCCACATCGATCCGTTGAATTTCAAATAGATCTTGTACCAGGAGCTGCACCAATAGCTCGTGCTCCTTACAGACTCGCACCCAGCGAGATGAAAGAACTGCAAAGCCAATTACAAGAACTTTTAGAGCGTGGTTTCATTCGACCAAGCACATCACCGTGGGGAGCTCCTGTTTTGTTTGTCAAGAAGAAAGATGGTACATTCAGGTTGTGTATCGACTACCGAGAGTTGAACAAACTTACCATCAAGAACCGCTACCCATTACCGAGAATCGATGACTTATTTGATTAACTACAAGGCTCGTCTATTTATTCAAAGATTGACTTACGTTCCGAGTATCATCAAATGCGGGTGAAAGAAGATGATATTCCAAAGACTGCTTTTAGAACACGTTACGGTCATTACGAGTTTATGGTCATGCCGTTTGGTTTAACTAATGCACCAGCTGTGTTCATGGACCTTATGAACCGAGTGTGTGGACCATACCTTGACAAGTTTGTCATTGTTTTCATTGATGACATACTTATTTACTCAAAGAATGACAAAGAACACGGTGAACATTTGAGAAAGGTGTTAGAAGTATTGAGGAAGGAACAATTGTACGCTAAGTTTTCAAAGTGTGCATTTTGGTTGGAAGAAGTTCAATTCCTCGGTCACATAGTGAACAAAGAAGGTATTAAGGTGGATCCGGCAAAGATAGAAACTGTTGAAAAGTGGGAAACCCCGAAAACTCCAAAACACATACGCCAGTTTTTAGGACTAGCTAGTTACTACAGAAGGTTCATCCAAGACTTTTCCAGAATAGCAAAACCCTTGACTGCATTAACGCATAAAGGGAAGAAATTTGAATGGAATGATGAACAAGAGAAAGCGTTTCAGTTATTGAAGAAAAAGCTAACTACGGCACCTATATTGTCATTGCCTGAAGGGAATGATGATTTTGTGATTTATTGTGATGCATCAAAGCAAGGTCTCGGTTGTGTATTAATGCAACGAACGAAGGTGATTGCTTATGCGTCTAGACAATTGAAGATTCACGAACAAAATTATACGACGCATGATTTGGAATTAGGCGCGGTTGTTTTTGCATTAAAGACTTGGAGGCACTACTTATATGGGGTCAAAAGTATTATATATACCGACCACAAAAGTCTTCAACACAAATTTAATCAGAAACAACTGAATATGAGGCAGCGTAGGTGGATTGAATTATTGAATGATTACGACTTTGAGATTCGTTACCACCCGGGGAAGGCAAATGTGGTAGTCGATGCCTTGAGCAGGAAGCACAGAGAACCCATTCGAGTAAAATCTATGAATATAATGATTCATAATAACCTTACTACTCAAATAAAGGAGGCGCAACAAGGAGTTTTAAAAGAGGGAAATTTAAAGGATGAAATACCCAAAGGATCGGAGAAGCATCTTAATATTCGGGAAGACGGAACCCGGTATAGGGCTGAAAGGATTTGGGTACCAAAATTTGGAGATATGAGAGAAATGGTACTTAGAGAAGCTCATAAAACCAGATACTCAATACATCCTGGAACGGGGAAGATGTACAAGGATCTCAAGAAACATTTTTGGTGGCCGGGTATGAAAGTCGATGTTGCTAAATACGTAGGAGAATGTTTGACGTGTTCTAAGGTCAAAGCTGAGCATCAGAAACCATCAGGTCTACTTCAACAACCCGAAATCCCGGAATGGAAATGGGAAAACATTACCATGGATTTCATCACTAAATTGCCAAGGACTGCAAGTGGTTTTGATACTATTTGGGTAATAGTTGATCGTCTCACCAAATCAGCACACTTCCTACCAATAAGAGAAGATGATAAGATGGAGAAGTTAGCACGACTGTATTTGAAGGAAGTCGTCTCCAGACATGGAATACCAATCTCTATTATCTCTGATAGGGATGGCAGATTTATTTCAAGATTCTGGCAGACATTACAGCAAGCATTAGGAACTCGTCTAGACATGAGTACTGCCTATCATCCACAAACTGATGGGCAGAGCGAAAGGACGATACAAACGCTTGAAGACATACTACGAGCATGTGTTATTGATTTCGGAAACATTTGGGATCGACATCTACCATTAGCAGAATTTTCCTACAACAACAGCTACCATTCAAGCATTGAGATGGCGCCATTTGAAGCACTTTATGGTAGAAAGTGCAGGTCTCCGATTTGTTGGAGTGAAGTGGGGGATAGACAGATTACGGGTCCGGAGATTATACAAGAAACTACCGAGAAAATCATCCAAATTCAAAAACGGTTGAAAACCGCCCAAAGTCGACAAAAGAGCTACGCTGACATTAAAAGAAAAGATATAGAATTTGAAATTGGAGAGATGGTCATGCTTAAAGTTGCACCTTGGAAAGGCGTTGTTCGATTTGGTAAACGAGGGAAATTAAATCCAAGGTATATTGGACCATTCAAGATTATTGATCGTGTCGGACCAGTAGCTTACCGACTTGAGTTACCTCAACAACTCGCGGCTGTACATAACACTTTCCACGTCTCGAATTTGAAGAAATGTTTTGCTAAAGAAGATCTCACTATTCCGTTAAATGAAATCCAAATCAATGAAAAACTTCAATTCATCGAAGAACCCGTCGAAATAATGGATCGTGAGGTTAAAAGACTTAAGCAAAACAAGATACCAATTGTTAAGGTTCGATAGAATGCTCGTAGAGGACCCGAGTTCACCTGGGAGCATGAAGATCAGATGAAGAAGAAATACCCGCATCTATTTCCAGAAGATTCGTCAACACCTTCAACAGCTTAAAATTTCGGGACGAAATTTATTTAACGGGTAGGTACTGTAGTGACCCGAACTTTTCCATGTTTATATATATTAATTGAGATTGATATTTACATGATTAAATGTTTCCAACATGTTAAGCAATCAAACTTGTTAAGACTTGATTAATTGAAATATGTTTCATATAGACAATTGACCACCCAAGTTGACCGGTGATTCACGAACGTTAAAACTTGTAAAAACTATATGATGACATATATATGGATATATATATAGTTAACATGATACTATGATAAGTAAACATATCATTAAGTATATTAACAATGAACTACATATGTAAAAACAAGACTACTAACTTAATGATTTTTAAACGAGACATATATGTAACGATTATCGTTGTAAAGACATTTAATGTATATATATCATATTAAGAGATATTCATACATGATAATATCATGATAATATAATAATTTAAAATCTCATTTGATATTATAAACATTGGGTTAACAACATTTAACAAGATCGTTAACCTAAAGGTTTCAAAACAACACTTACATGTAACGACTAACGATGACTTAACGACTCAGTTAAAATGTATATACATGTAGTGTTTTAATATGTATTTATACACTTTTGAAAGACTTCAATACACTTATCAAAATACTTCTACTTAACAAAAATGCTTACAATTACATCCTCGTTCAGTTTCATCAACAATTCTACTCGTATGCACCTGTATTCGTACTCGTACAATACACAGCTTTTAGATGTATGTACTATTGGTATATACACTCCAATGATCAGCTCTTAGCAGCCCATGTGAGTCACCTAACACATGTGGGAACCATCATTTGGCAACTAGCATGAAATATCTCATAAAATTACAAAAATATGAGTAATCATTCATGACTTATTTACATGAAAACAAAATTACATATCCTTTATATCTAATCCATACACCAACGACCAAAAACACCTACAAACACTTTCATTCTTCAATTTTCTTCATCTAATTGATCTCTCTCAAGTTCTATCTTCAAGTTCTAAGTGTTCTTCATATATTCTACAAGTTCTAGTTACATAAAATCAAGAATACTTTCAAGTTTGCTAGCTCACTTCCAATCTTGTAAGGTGATCATCCAACCTCAAGAAATCTTTGTTTCTTACAGTAGGTTATCATTCTAATATAAGTTAATAATCATATTCAAACTTTGGTTCAATTTCTATAACTATAACAATCTTATTTCAAGTGATGATCTTACTTGAACTTGTTTTCGTGTCATGATTCTGCTTCAAGAACTTCGAGCCATCCAAGGATCCGTTGAAGCTAGATCCATTTTTCTCTTTTCCAGTAGGTTTATCCAAGGAACTTAAGGTAGTAATGATGTTCATAACATCATTCAATTCATACATATAAAGCTATCTTATTCGAAGGTTTAAACTTGTAATCACTAGAACATAGTTTAGTTAATTCTAAACTTGTTCGCAAACAAAAGTTAATCCTTCTAACTTGACTTTTAAAATCAACTAGACACATGTTCTATATCTATATGATATGCTAACTTAATGATTTAAAACCTGGAAACACAAAAAACACCGTAAAACCGGATTTACGCCGTCGTAGTAACACCGCGGGCTGTTTTGGGTTAGTTAATTAAAAACTATGATAAACTTTGATATTAAAGTTGTTATTCTGAGAAAATCATTTTTATTATGAACATGAAACTATATCCAAAAATTATGGTTAAACTCAAAGTGGAAGTATGTTTTCTAAAATGGTCATCTAGACGTCGTTCTTTCGACTGAAATGACTACCTTTAAAAAACGACTTGTAACTTATTTTTCTGACTATAAACCTATACTTTTTCTATTTAGATTCATAAAATAGAGTTCAATATGAAACCATAGCAATTTGATTCACTCAAAACGGATTTAAAATGAAGAAGTTATGGGTAAAACAAGATTGGATAATTTTTCTCATTTTAGCTACGTGAAAATTGGTAACAAATCTATTCCAACTATAACTTAATCAACTTGTATTGTATATTATGTAATCTTGAGATACCATAGACACGTATACAATGTTTCGACCTATCATGTCGACACATCTATATATATTTCGGAACAACCATAGACACTCTATATGTGAATGTTGGAGTTAGCTATACAGGGTTGAGGTTAATTCCAAAATATATATAGTTTGAGTTGTGATCAATACTGAGATACGTATACACTGGGTCGTGGATTGATTCAAGATAATATTTATCGATTTATTTCTGTACATCTAACTGTGGACAACTAGTTGTAGGTTACTAACGAGGACAGCTGACTTAATAAACTTAAAACATCAAAATATATTAAAAGTGTTGTAAATATATTTTGAACATACTTTGATATATATGTATATATTGTTATAGGTTCGTGAATCAACCAGTGGCCAAGTCTTACTTCCCGACGAAGTAAAAATCTGTGAAAGTGAGTTATAGTCCCACTTTTAAACTCTAATATTTTTGGGATGAGAATACATGCAGGTTTTATAAATGATTTACAAAATAGACACAAGTACGTGAAACTACATTCTATGGTTGAATTATCTAAATCGAATATGCCCCTTTTTATTAAGTCTGGTAATCTAAGAATTAGGGAACAGACACCCTAATTGACGCGAATCCTAAAGATAGATCTATTGGGCCTAACAAACCCCATCCAAAGTACCGGATGCTTTAGTACTTCGAAATTTATATCATATCTGAAGGGTGTCCCGGAATGATGGGGATATTCTTATATATGCATCTTGTTAATGTCGGTTACCAGGTGTTCACCATATGAATGATTTTTATCTCTATGTATGGGATGTGTATTGAAATATGAAATCTTGTGGTCTATTATTATGATTTGATATATATAGGTTAAACCTATAACTCACCAACATTTTTGTTGACGTTTTAAGCATGTTTATTTTCAGGTGATTATTAAGAGCTTCCGCTGTCGCATACTTAAATAAGGACGAGATTTGGAGTCCATGCTTGTATGATATTGTGTAAAAACTGCATTCAAGAAACTTATTTTGTTGTAACATATTTGTATTGTAAACCATTATGTAATGGTCGTGTGTAAACAGGATATTTTAGATTATCATTATTTGATAATCTACGTAAAGCTTTTTAAACCTTTATTGATGAAATAAAGGTTATGGTTTGTTTTAAAATGAATACAGTCTTTGAAAAACGTCTCATATAGAGGTCAAAACCTCGCAACGAAATCAATTAATATGGAACGTTTTTAATCAATAAGAACAGGACATTTCAAAAAAGTAGAAGGTATAATATTTATGTTGCAATCAGTTACTAAAATCAGTTACTAAAATAGAGGTATTTAATTTGGTATTAATAGATCAGAATCATAATTCAAATAAATAATTCAAATAATTTTAATCACAATTATAGTGAGTGATTTATTAAAAATTCCTTCATTTATCTCAACATGTATTTTGTATTTATAAGACACGAGAACTCAAGTCAGGTTAAAAGTTTTACAAATACTTATTTATTTATATATTCATATTGTTATAAGTCTTAAAAGTAATTATTCTTTCTACACATTTAAAAGACTTTCGTAGATGAAATTTGGCAAGATTATTATTAAGTTTAAAATTGGATAAGCTCTATAGAAGATAATGATTAGATTTACCAGAACTATATAATACATATGTAACAAACTTCTAGTATTTATATATAATAATAAATAAATGTATGGATAAGTTTTGATTAATTTAGAATCTCCTTAAATATAGTGCATATGATAATTACTATAAATTATAAGTTAACCACAAATCGCCACATAAGCAAATTTAACCAGAATTAATAACAGACTGACACGTAGGATTATTGGCACGTGTTTTATAATAATGTGTGTATATATATATATATATATATATATATATATATAACGTTAATAGCCATTGAAAGTAAAGGTGGATACAGATTAGGTATCTTAAGATCAAATGTCAACGGTAATTGCAAGCATTACATTTAGCATAAAGTTACCAAGTTTCCTCTGACTAATACTCCATTAGAGTGTCATTATCTGAGCGACGGAGCTGGTCGATGAAGATGTAGTGATGGTCATCGGAACCATGACGGACTGGCAATGGTTGTCCGAGCAACAAGTAGAGGTTGGGCTGTGCATGGTACGGTAACGTTCCGTCCAAAACTAATTCGGTTCGGTTCCGTCCCTAGTCCCGTTTTATAGCAAAAAGTTGTACCGATGACTGTACCAAATAATTTCGATTAGGTTCGGTTCGATTTCAAGATTTTAGGTTCGGTTCCATAGAAAGAACCGTCCGAATGATGTGTGAAGGTAAATCTATTTGACAACTTCAACCATTTTGTTGTGTTGTTGTAATACACTTATACACACAACACATATTATGTTTATATATATTGAATCGATCATCTTTGATCATGACTTCACATTTGATGTAACTTTGATCAACGTTTGTCTTTTAGGATAAGAAACATTACAGAGTACAATATTATCGTCATAATAAATCAATACTTGAATACCATAATTTACTATTAATAGTTCATCACTATATATAATAGATAGCATATACTCTAATAGATTATTTATAGGTCAAAGTACACGTATGTTCCTTTTTAACTAGTAGACTAACTTATTCATAGTATAGATCTTTTTTAAAAAAAAAGCTATATATATATATATATATATATATATATATATATATATATATATATATATATATATCACCAAAACAGAGAATTACATCAATAGATCATACAGCAGCGATCCAATACGGTCATACTATTAAAACACTGATGCTCGAGATTAACTCTTATACATACATTATCCTTATTTCTTAGAATTAACCACGGGAACCACATGTATAAATTGATTCTCTCCCACATGTATCCTTTTTAAACCGAGTTCACCTCCATTCATCACGTGAACAAGTGATAAAAAGTTCGGATCGATATTTTTCCCGTTTTATCGGTTTCGTTTCGTCCCGTACCGAAGACCGAAAATATGAAATTTAAGGACCCTGGACATACCAAAACTCTTCGGTTTGGTTCCGGTCCGGTTCGGTCCGGTCTTTGGTTTTTTCGGTTTTTCCCGTATCATGCACACCCCTAAGTAGAGGTATTCTCATTTAGTGCATTTCAAAAAAGAGGTACTTCTGGCATTAAAGTTATCTTCGACAACAAAGTTATTTACGATTTTCTTCTTCTTTTATCTGGCCATTTAAGAATAACAATCTCTCTCCACACACAAAACGATTTCCCCTTTTCTCTCTTACTCACGGCCCTAACCCTAGTTTTTATTTCTACTTCCGGTGACGTTCAACATCTGGTTTGTAGCAATCTCATGTTAGAGGTCTCCTTTGGTCATCGGCCTCTCGCCGGTGTTCCGGGGGCTCTCCTTTTTCTTCTTCTTTCTTCTCTCCCTTTCTCTCTTTTCTCTGGTGTGTAGATATACTACTTCTCCGATGTGATTGTGTGGTTTTCGGTGAATTTAATCCTCATATATCGCCGTTCTCCCGGTGGTGGTGTTTGTGTTTGGCTGATCTCCCTTTATCGCCGTTTGAAGTTTTTTTCTTGCTCCGATGGCGGTGGTGTTTGTGTTTGTGTTTATGTTTGGGAAGGACAAGGTGTTAGTTTCGCATCTCCAATATGCAGATGACTCCATTTTTATCGGTTATTGGAGTAGGCAAAACATGGTTAGTCTACAAAAGTTGCTTAAATGTTTCGAATTGGCTTCTGGGTTAAAAGTTAATTTTCAAAAGAGCTGTCTATATGGCATTGGTGTTGACATTGATGAAGTTAAAGATCTAGCCAATCACGTTGGTTGTCAAGTCGGGAAACTTCATTTTACGTACCTCGGGGTTCCTATTGGGTCAAAAATGAACAAGCTAAAGGATTGGGTTGCTGTTATTGATAAAATTAAATCGAGGTTGTCGGATTGGAAAATGAGAACGTTGTCATTTGGAGGAAGAGTAACTCTTATCAAATCGATTCTAAATAGTCTCCCATTGTATTACTTCTCGCTATTCCGTGCTCCCCATTGTGTGTTAAAAGTATTAGAGAGTGTGAGGCGTGCATTTTTCTGGGGTGGGTCAGATTTGGGTTCAAAAATGGCTTGGGTAAAATGGGATTGTGTCATTTCTCCGTATGGGAAAGGGGGGTTAAATTTCGGGTCTTTAAAAAGTAAGAATTTAGCGTTATTGGGAAAATGGTGGTGGAGGTTTAAAACCGAAACCAACTCTTTTTGGGTCAAAATTATTCATAGCATTCATGGGTCGGATGGTGGTTTGGGTTTGGATGGTGATAATATTCGAACCCAAACTCTTGGTGCTTGGAATAATATTGTTGTGGCAGGGAACTATCTGGAGACACTCGGTGTGATGACCCGTCCGAATCCATTTGGACGAATACATCATTCATCAATTTCACAGTGAGGTACTGACCTCTACATGATATGTTTTGTAAACATTGCATTCTTTTGAAAAGGCACACCATAAATGAATATCTAATTCCAAGGTTTTTGACGTCTGATAATTTCTACATATAGACAATCATCGTAAATAATAGTTTACAATACTACATCCTTTGACAATGCAGTCAAAATAAGATACATGGTGATGAATTTGTGAATGCAACGTTTTCTCGAATAAAGCATGTATGACTCCATGCACATAGCTTGTATAACATATAAGCAAACAGCGAAAGACTTCTAGGAACCTGAGAATAAACATGCTTAAAAGTGTCAACACAAAGGTTGGTGAGTTCATAGTTTTAATGTTACGCATGATCTGTATATAAAGGTAGATCACAAGATTTCAGTTGTTTCATCCAGAAACGTTTATCAAAATATTCAAAAAGATTGAGCACCCTGGTAACTAAATTTTAACGTATATATAATAAGTACCCCTGTTTTAACATACATGCAACCAACATGTACAATACACGCAATCCAACGTGTACT